>NC_081522.1:36290119-36562619 GCF_030273125.1 Centropristis striata
TTTTGTCATCTATTGTATTTTCTTCTTAACCCCTTTGTTGCACGGTGTTGCCATCTGACAATAATAACTTGATCTTAATTTAATCTAAAAGCCATATTTTACTGTTTATACACAAAATTACGCCCAAAATATATAAAATGACCCCAAAAAAGACACTAAATTACCAAAAATAGACACAAAATGGCCAAAGAGGACACAGTATTACTAAAACAAAGTGATGAAAGATCAAAAAAAGACACAAAATGACAAAAAAAAACACCCAAATGACACAAAAAAGACACAAAATGAACAATAAAATATGTAAAATGTCCAAAAAAAACAAAAAATTACGCCCAAAATATATAAAATGACCCTAAAAAAGACACAAAATTACCAAAAATAGACACAAAATGGCCTTAGGAGAGACAGTATTACTAAAACAAAGTGATGAAAGACCAATAAAAGACCCCAAATGACACAAAATGAATAATAAAATATGTAAAATGACCAAAAAAAAAATCCAAAATTACCCCCTGAATATGTAAAATTACCCCAAAAAAGACACTAAATGACCATAAAGACAAAATTACAACAACAAGAATCAAAGAATCTAAAATGACAGACGAGGAATGGATTGTAAATGTAATATATTCAGGGTCGAGCCACAAAGGAAGGCAGCATAAAAGTGAACTCCTTTCCACTTTGATCTGGCCACTTATCAACTGGACAGCAAGTTAACTACAGTGTATAACTCCTCTGTGGCCTTTTCTTCTCTACTCCCTCTCTCGACCATTCATCACTTCTTCGTCACTCCCTACTTCACCCAGGTCTTATCCCACACATGAACATCTTATAATAAACCTCCATCCAGCCGTGCACTTTTCTTCAGGGGCCGTCATCAATCTCTGCCTCTCTGAATCATATGACTGATTCACTTCCTTAACTGAGTAGAGCTGTACATTGACTTTGCATTAGAGCAGGAATGGGAATCAGTCAAACTACTGGCTGTGGTAAAAAGGATTTCTAATGTGTCCTCTCATCTTACTAAAAACAGCTCCCTGCTGGGCGGCTCTGTGTTGAATTAGCTGTGACCTAGAAAATCTTTTACACTTGGATGTATCAGAATCACATTAATACCACTCAAGGAAAAGACAGTCAGTCCTGTTGTTCATTTCCAAAGCCTATTATTGTGTCTTGTTTCGCATCAACCCTGCCTGTGACTGGATTTTCGGGTCAACAACAGCATATTGTGCAAATCAAAAGCTTCGGTGCAAAGCGGTGCGCAGTGCAGTTTCAGACCGACACAGCTGTAAATTTCACACCCAGAACCCACATTGGTACCAAGTGTTCGGTGTTCGGCCAGAAAATGAGGCGTGGTCAGGCGAGTTGTTGCTGCTATCTTGAGCAGCAGAAAGCATTCACATTCCTGACCAATGAAATCCCGGTCTAAAGTCAATGGTGCAGTATATCCTTCTAAGGCAAGGCAAGGCAAGTCTATTTGTATAGCACAATTCAACACAAGGTAATTCAAAGTGCTTTACATAAACATTAAAAACAGCAAGACACAATTGAAAACAGTAAAAACAGTCAATTAAAACAGGGAAATGGAAAAAAAAAAAAAGGTAAAATAAGATACAGCAGGATAAGAACATATACAAATAATAAAAAGCACAAGTCAAACATTGCGTAGTTAAAAAGTAAGGGCAGTAGAGTAGAGCAGATAAGTGTTAAAGTTAAGAGTACACTGCAGTAAACAATAGTGTTTTCAGTCCTGATTTAAAGGAGCTGAGCGTTTGGGCAGCCCTTAGATCTACAGGTAGTTTGTTCCACAGGTGAGGAGCAGAATAACTAAAAGCTGCCTCACCCCCGCTTAGGTCTTGTTCTTAGGACACGCAAAAAGCCAGTTCCAGATGACCTAAGGGGTCTGGATGCTTCGTAGAGAGGTAGCAGATCAAGCATGTTATTTCTATCAGTAAAAATATAGATATGACCCCTTTTGCTCCTTGCTCACTTTGTGCCCATTTTATGCACCAGTCAAGTAGCAGATGTGGGGTTGGACACGCTGAAAATGAATGCACTTGCACTATCCAGAGAGGTTTCATCCGTCCATCCATCCATTTTCATCCATTTATCGGGGCAGCAGGCTAAGCAAAGTGTTCCAGATGTCCCTCTCCCCAGTCACAATGTCCAGCTCATCCTGAGGGACCTCGAGGCGTTCAAATCAAATCAAATCAAATAGCCTTTTATTGTCATTATAAAGGCAATTATACAATGCAATTGAAAGTGTCACTGCATAAGGTGCATTATAAGACATCATAACACAAAACAACATGAGTAAAAACATTTTTTAAAATACAGAGCTAAACAAGGACATGTGATGTAATAAATAAGTATAAAAAAATTAATGGCTACTGAAAATGCTATAATTTATAGATGAGGTAGATTGAATGTTTTGCAAATATCAATTGTATTGCATCCGTTTTATTGCACCTTTGAATTAATTTATCCTGTGTGGAAAGAAGCTGTTTTTCATCCTGCTAGTTCTGCATTTAAGGCTTCTAAGGCCAGGTGAGAGATATGATCCCTCCAGTGTGTTCTCCCAAGGTCTCTTACCAAGTGGACATGCCCGAAACATCTCTAATGGGAGGCCCCGGGAGGTTTCTTTATCAGGAGCCCAAACCACCTCAGCTGGAGAAGTTAGCAGTTTGTGCAGAACAAGGGCTCTGTCTTACACCTGGTGCAAAGCAGTGCAGTTGCACAATCCAGTTTCAGACTGACAAGGTTGTAATTTTGAAGCCCAGTACCCACAGTGTAAGTATCATAAATACCTGCACCCGTGTGTGTGTCCATTGGGCTGTCGATTAGAAAATGAGGTGTGGTCAGGCAAGCTGGTTCCTCTATCTTGAGCAGTATGTGGCGCAGTATTTTCTTTCTATTTTATTGTGTTATTGGGTTGTTGGGTTGTATTTAATCTCTGAATGCTGTAAATGCACTTGCACCACCTGAAGAAGTTGTTTTTTGCAATTCTTCCTATTAGCAATTTTTGCAGATCAAGAGCTGTCTTTCTTACACCTGGTGCAAAGCAGTGCAGTTGCAAAGTCCAGTTTCAGACTGACGCAGTTGTAATTTTCACGCCCAGTGACCACATGGGTACTCAAACCCATCAGTGCAGCCACTTGACTGTTGCTCAATCATTGAGGTGTGGTTGGCAGTGTGGCTGCCTGAGCATATGTGTCCTTGACCAACAAAAACCTGGTCTAAAGTCAATGGTGCAGTATGTTCCTTCTATTTTTAATGCTGCATTATTTAGACGATACAAGCAGCAGCACTACTCCTCATTGGTTAAAAAGGTCATTGGTGCAATTGGTCATAAGCAGATGGTCTGCTCGCCTCCAATTTGAAAAATCACCAATTCAAATAGCAATGGTGGAAGAAAACAATGGGACATTGCAATGTAATTTGTTTAATGCAATTTAATTTGTTTAAGCATCAGTTAAGTGGCACTTTGTACCATCGGGAGAACTTATGTTTTTTAAATTATTCCTCTAAGTTTCTGAATGCTTTAATAACTCATTTTTGGGGGTAAATTACCCTGAACATTGCTAATAGCGGTTTGGCACTTTTTCTGAAGAAAGATGATTAAACCCAAACAGATGGCAGCACAGTCTTGTTCCTCCCAACTCCAAACTTCAAACAAATTTTGCTTCGAGGAGTAAGACGGGTCCAACGACACACACGCAAATACTGGAACCATGCAGCGATTCAGGGTCCAGCGTGATGAGCTCTACTTTATTTGTTGTTTTTGACGTTTGTGACAGCAGAGTTGAGACCCGTGAAGACCCCATAATAAACAGCTGACACAGTTGGAGAGAGTGACATCGTGGCTGCCATCGCCTCAGCTGATTTAAATGATCAGTTTGTAATGAGCGCCTTAAGCTGCTTAACAACAAGCTGATCATTTGAATCAGCTGTGTTGGCGAGAGATTTAAAACATTCAGCACAAGAAGTGGTACTCCAGGAGGGGATTGGGAAACGCTGGCTGTACCGGAACTTTTTATTTTGTGTTAGCCGACAAGAAATTATACTTATAGACATGCAGTGCAGAGTTAAAGGGTTGTATTGGGCTTTGTATAGCTTTACTCTTATTCTGACTGGCTGCAGGGTGCCATTTCATTCCTGATAATGGTGAACCACTAACTAACATCATTTAGACCATGGGTCTCAAACTCGCGGCCCGTGGGCCAATTGCGGCCCTCGTGATGATATTTTGTGGCCCCCACCTTGATATGAAAGTTTAATGTGAGTTTTATATGAATGGCACTTTACCGTGTTCTGTGTGGAAGGTCCCTTTAATTACTTTTTTTGGTAATTTTGTGTATTTTTTTTTTTGTAATTCGGTGTCCTTTTTTTGGTAATTCTGTGTCTTTTTTTGGTAATTTTGTGTATTTTCTTTTTTGGTAATTTTGTCTTTTTAAAATAATTTTGTCTTTTTTGTCATTTTGTGTCTTTTTTAAGTAATTTAGTGGTTTTTTTTCAGTCATTTTGTGTCTTTTTTTGGTCATTTTGTGTCTTTTTCTGGTCATTTTGTGTCTTTTTTTTAGTAATTTTGTCTTTTTTTCGTTATTTTGATACTGCCTCCAGCAACCCCCAGGTAATTTGAGTTTTAGACCCCTGATTTAGTCTGTTCACCGTTAATGCAGTGGCCAGTTGCTGTCTGTAATGGCTATTAAAGAAGGAATAAACTCTCATTTCACGATGTTGTAACATCATCTTTGTTGTCAATGACCAATAACTCTTTCAACCTACTTGGAGGCATGTGTGTCAATTTAAGATTAATTAAAAAATGTCCAACCCTGTCCTTTAAAGTGGCTGTACACAAAGTTAAGAGCATACGGATTGTATGCACATGGCTAACAACAGGGCAGTGGTTGAGCCAGCAGCAATGCTAACAGTGCTAACACCACCTTGAGCAGGCTTAAAAACAGCAGCAGTGTAACATGAGGGGAACTAGAGAGTGGCTGTTATACTCTTGCAGCAGTGCTTTGGGTCAGGAAGGTGTTAGGAGCGATAACCACCATGGTATGAGAGTGCATACGACTGCAAATGTGCTGCCATGAATGTGACTGACATGCACTAACGCCAGGCCCAACTGACAACCACAATTTGTTGTTGTTTGTTGTCAACGAAGAACAGAAAAATGTGGATTAAAACACACACGGAGGGAGTGTGACTTCATTCACTGATCCAGATTATTTGTCTATTTGGTTAGATAGTACTGTAAATAGTTGTCATATAATTAATTATTCTTATTGTTTTGTACGAGCTCTTTAAAACGTGAGAAAATCAAATATTTGTTTTAAAAAATGCAATACTTTATTTAACCACGTCCAATTATGATAATACCATGCAGTACAAATGTGTTATTTTCATGGATGGATGGATGGATAGTTGGATGGATGGATCAAAGGATGGATGGATGGATGGATAGTTGGATGTATGGATGAAAAGATGGATGGATGGATGGATGCATGAATGGATGGATGGATGGATGGATGCATGAATGGATGGATGGATGGATGGATGAAAGGATGGATGCATAAATGGATGGATGAAAGGATGGATGCATAAATGGATGGATGGATGGATACTTTATTTTATCCTGCAGGAAATTCTTATACTTCTTAATATTTCTGCGTACTGGATTGCCTAATTGTATTCATGTATGATGATGTGTTTCTCCATAGGAGCCAATTTATTGCAGTGAGAGCATTTTTTAAACGTGGCCTCACTGTATAAAATGAGCTCTGTTAAAGCATAAACAGCCTCATAAAACTTAACAACCACTACACATACACTATATACCACGTCCTAATTCTCCATAAATAGGGTTAATTGTTTTTTAATATGTTTTTGAGTTATGTGGTTCCTCTATCTTGAGCAGTATGGTTTATTTAAAAGTATACATTTTCTTTTCACGACTACTCTCGCTTTAGCAAAATGTTCTCCAGAATAAATTGTGGTTTATGAATAAATGTAACACGTGAACTTTGTCTATCCAACTCTTTGTTTAATACACAAATTAGTCTTTTGATTCGCAAGGAAGCACAAGATATTTTGTGTATATTTAGACCATGCAGGAAACACATAAAAGATGGTGTTTATGCATGGTACATAAAGTGGAATTTCCAACACAGGGAGCGCTATTCTTAAATATGGTTTAATATAAAGGGTGACTGTATAGGAAGGGATGAAAGGGGGATTTTGCAATGAAAGAAGAGAGACTCTTTCATTTTTGTCAGGGAGTGAAATGAGGACACGTTTGTCTATCAGCGGCCTCATTCCCTGGGTACGGTTTCGTTGTTTTTCTTGTACATAACATAGACTTTCTCCAGTGCAGCACAGTTCAAACAATCTATAATCTTTGAAGGACAGGTATGATTTTTTTCCTCCCTATATATTATCCTACCTTCTAACCTTAAAGAGAGTCAAATATTTTAGAGATGAAAACACCATCGTGGCCCTGACTCACTCATCTTAACACTCATCTTTCCTGTACATGTTCAAACATCGACATCTCAACACTAAATCAACAGTGCGGCTGCTCACTTGGGGTTTGAGGTCATTCATGACAGCCTGTGAATGGTAAAATGAAAATAGTTACAATGGGAAAACCCTTATGCAACTCCTTGTGTCAACGCTTGTGAGCCTGCGGGTTGTCATCACGTCTTTCTCTTTATTCCTCGAAACTCCAAACATACTTTATTTATTTAGTCTAATGAGTATCCTGTCAAAAAGTCAAAAACCTGACTCATAATACTCTTCTGAGTTTGAGTAAGAGCCAAAGCTTTCTTTAGAGGATTGTTGGCAGTTTAAACTTGTAGAAATAGTTTTTACAGAGAGCGGGTTTCATGCCTGGTGGCACTTCTGCCAAGCATATTTTGCCAAGTATAGTCATAATAGATTGAAGAAGATATTTTTTCAATAGTTTGACATTTAACCGGTAACAGATGCATCACATGGGCATGTTGTCAACAGTAAGTGATAGGTGATTTTTTTTATATGCAGAGGCTTTTTTCAGTTAGTTCTAGTTCCCATAACATGATCAGATTTTTACAAATGAAAAATAAATATCTCCACTGTGCTACAGATGATTCAGAGCTGACAAAGAAGGCAGAATCACTCAGTTTAAGGTCTACAAACTGCATGGATTATTGGTCACCAAGGTTGCAAAATTGCAAAAATGTTGTCAACTTTCCATTGGAATTAAGAGGTATTATAGGACTGCAACACAGTCTGGCAACTACAGCCGTTTCTTAGCCCTGTTTTAGGGATCCAATCACAGAACGGGGAGTGACGGCAAGATGATGACGCGTACTATTGGACAGACGGAAGCTTGTAGTTTTGTAGTTTTCTTACGGATCCAACATGGCTGCAGCAGACGCAAAGCGCTCTTTGGATCTAGCTGTAGACAGTGTTCTAGATAGTTTAAAGCCAAAGTTGATTTTAAAAGAAGAGCAGCGTTTGACTTTACACTCCTGTTTCACCACCAAAAAGGATGTTTTAGCCTTGCTTCCGACAGGATTTGGCAAAAGCCTAATCTACCAACTAGCCCCGCTACCGCTCGCTGCTGTAACGCCTGTGATCTGGCTACGAGCCGGGGGACAGCGGAGCCGCCCAGAGACCCCCAGCAGCTCATCTATTGAACATAAAATCAGTGGATGCGTGTGGCTGAATGACATGAGGGGAAATAAGGCGTAAAAATAAATAATCTTGCAGAAAGCGAGAACTGGAGAAGCATAGCAGCAAGAAACACTCACACACACACACACACACACACACCAACACTGCCGGTAGACTGTGAGCTGAAACTACAGAGCAGCCAGAGCCAGAACATGCTGCAGAAAAACGTTGCAGAAGCAGAATTGAGCATTTTAGTCCCAAAGTAGAGATGGGCTAGTCTGGCTATGTAAACATCAATTTCTCATCGAATTGTAAAATTGTAAATAAAATAATTGATTGTTCAAAAAATTTAAACTTGATAAAGTTCTAATTACAAATAAATCTGTTGAAATGTCGTTTTTTTTTAAATGTTTTATTTTGCATGGATGCTTATGACAATTTTTGTGGATATAGATCTTTGAAATTACCCCAAATTCAAGTTAATTCTCATAAATTTCCATAATTTCCATGAAAGGTTTACAATTTGGAATATTTCCAAAATTCCCAAACTTTACTTACCATGGAAAGTTTCTGGAAATTTACCAACATTTTTCCACCCTTTTTCCACCCTATTTGTCACCATATAATAATTTGGTTACCAAAGAAAATAATCAGTGCATGCAGCCAGACACTCATAAGGAAGTTGAACCGCATAAAAAAAGAGGCTAAGAAATGCAATTGAGCATTAAATCCCCCCCTCCAGAAAAAAAAGTATATTCAGTATAAATGATCTGTTATGATATGTGGGTTTTCCCCCATTGACTGTTTAATAACATTTGACATAGTCACCGTGACGTCTCCAACTGGAGGCTTTGAATCCTCAAGTTTTGGCGTTTTCAGCATTTAGAGCAGGGGTCTCAAACTCAAATTAAATTACTTTAAAAAGGTGGGGGCCACAAAATATCGTCACAAGGGCCGCAATCGGCCTGCGGGCCGCAAGTTTGAGACCCATCGGAATGAAGCTACGTCATCAGCAAACACTAGCGCTGACTTGGTTAGTAAGGGATAATCACTCTTCTAAATGTTCAGCCGACTCTTCAGAGTGTCTTTTAGTCCAACTGGACGAGACATTTATAAACAACCAAAATGTTCCAGTTAACTCTGTTGAAGTGAAAGGGTCAAAGTCCTCAGACGAAAACCCTAAAGCACCCTAGGGCCTACCCTGCCTTATAGTCTGTTTTCCTCCAAATTGGACCATACTTTACAAAATTAACTTCATGTTCTGTTGAAGACTTGGAAGTAGCGATTGAGCCATAAACCCATAAATTGCTGAGGTCATAAATCAAGTGAGAAGTAAAACTTTTTTTTTTTATTGACTTGCATACAAATGGAGTTCTTTCTGCAGGATAGAATCCAGGTTTAACAAATTCCGCATTGGCGTCACTCCTCAGTCCTGTTGGGTTGCTGCTTGATTTTTTTAACATGAAAAGGAAAGCAAAAGCTCTAAAAAAGAGGCTGGAAGCACATCTATTCTTCTTGATTCTTTTGAGAAATTCTCGATCAGAATAGGTTGACCAGTAAAGGAGCAGTGCAAGAAGCTCTACGGCTCGCGGTCTGCAGGTTACGGTTGTAGTGTCAGCTTCTTCTTCTTCTATTTTTCTCCCATTAGAGGAAACATTGTTGAGCCTCTAGCCTCAGATGATATCTGAGTGTAGTTTGCAGCTTGTTTATGTTGTTTATTAGCTTGTAACTGGCAGTGTCTGACTGCATTAGTGGTTGTGAAACATAAAATATTATCTGATAAGATGTTACAGTATGTGTTTGCGCTCTGTACTGACAAATCTGCTCTCTGCTGAAGGTTTCAGGTTTCTTTTACAGCTTTTAATTGACGTACGTTTGAGTCTTTTATTTTGTATTTGATTTTTAGGAAGTGTGCAGTCATTTCCCCCTTTAGTGGAGGAATGTGAAAACACTTCTTTAGTGACAAATTTTGCACAAATACAAGTCAGTTTAGTGAGGTCAGACATTTAAGGGGGCATAAATATTTATGAAATATATATATTTTTTAGGTGCAGGGAGATTATAACCAAATTTAATCTGCTTTATATTTTCCTTTATGACACTCCATCCTCAGTATTTCGTGCGTAATGCTACTTATGCCTAGCCTCACAATTTATGACTATCTCATTCATTTTCCTGCTCACCAACAGTGTTTGGAGCCCCCTGACATAAAATAACCCCTAGATCAAAAGCAAATCATCGCTGGCTTAAGCAATGATAGCTGTGTATTAACTGTTCAAAGATGCGGGATGACACAGCATTTCAGTTGACTCCAGACACCCAGCAGGGTGGATATCTGGAGCTGATAGGCCGTCCTCAGATGAGCTACAGCCACAAGACACTGGCTGGAAACCTGAGGGATCGCTGCAGGACGGCGTGTGTTTGAGACAGCGATGGGAAGAGACTATTGCACGCAATGTTTCTGTTACTAATAAACTGCCTGGAGCACTGCTTCGTCCTTTTGTGACCAAACTTTCTCTGACTAGAAGGGCATTTTATGGGAGGAATCTTCACTTACTTGACTTTGATCACAGGCCGTAGACAACTTGCTTCCATCTGTGTCTGTTCTGTGCCACTATGTACGGTGGCCCTGAGAGCTCACAGCGCTGCAACTTAAGAAAACACATGCAAATACACAAAACACAAGCAAATTGAGAAAGTATCTTCACAAATTTGACAACACAAGCGCAGCATTTAGAAAACGTGTTGCAAAGACCACAACACAACAGAAGTGTTTCCAGGGGACCCTTAAAAGTGATGCACACGCCTGGACACGCTTGTGATATTATCACGTTATTTCAAGATAATGATAACTTCACGTTTTAACGTTAGCGGCTGATCATAGCATGCTAATGTTAGCCGACAATCGATAGTTTTCTAGCATTATCAGGCTAGCAAGACCAAGACCAACACAGTGCCGTTGAGAGAGACCAATTAAAATGTGTATCATTCATTTATTTGATTTGTTTAACTGCAATGTGATTGCAACGTTATAAAGTGGCTGGTGATGTTTGTTGGATCCTTGTGTAGGATGTGTTTGATCCAGTTCCGTTTCCTTTTCCGTCTTTGGTGGTAGTTGGTTTGTACACTCCCATGGCTCTTCATTACTGATTTTGTTTGGCCACCATATCTTCAGTATATTCCTTAAGCATCCATTAATGAAACTTTGAATTTTTGTTTCGCACCACTGTTGATTTCCATGTCTCTGCACCATACAAAGGCGTGTTTAAACAGTAGGAGAGTGTTGCTCGCAACTCGTCACATATCTCTGATACCGATGCACAAGACCAGCTTTAGCGTCTATTTGATATGAACTGGGCTTTTTCTTTTATTGACTTCAATGTGAACTGCATAATTATTAGACTGTTACTCAGGTTAATTTTAAAATGTAATTAATATGTGCAATATTCTCCATTCAGTGGTTGCATCTTCAACTGTTGACTCTGTCTACAGTGTATAAAATCTTCCTAAATGTACTTTTTGTGCATTTCTACTTCCTACAGCTTGTTTACTATTTATTTTTATTTCTATTGAAGCTCCTCTCTATCTTGCTTTCCACTTTGCTGCTGTAATACTTGAAACTTCAGCATTGTGGGACTAAAAAAGGAAAATCTTAATCTTGGAGTAACTGATGTTATGTAAAGAATGCACAGGTCTGTTTAGGGTGGGTTGGAGGCGTGGTGGACCGCGGACTTTGACCCAAGAGACTGGAATTTGTGTCCTGTGTGAAACCAAGAGTCACTGTAGTTATTTGGAGCCACCCTGCATCACTGTGTCCAGTAGTTAAGTGTTTGTTTTCAAGCCCAACCCTTTTATTTACCTATTGTCTTCAGTTAACCCTCCTGTGACCCACCCGATTTGCTTGCAATCAGCCTAATGAATGGGTGTTGACTGCCCTTAACTATGGGAGAGTAGGGGCCTATTCTACCTTGTAGTAGCTTTATCTGTCTTTTGAAATAGGTGCAGTAGGTTTTCCTTGCCTATTCAATCGCTGCTTGCTGTTTTGGTGCATTTCACTTTCACTTCTGTAAGCTTAGGTGTATCAGAGTTATTGGGTGATTCCACTTGCCATGGTTTAATCAACCAATACCAACAAGTTTTATTGAAGTTCTGTATTTTGATAGCTCAGTGTGCGTTTCCTCTGTAAATATATACCCTTGTACGTGACTGAGCCCGTGCACGAGGAGCGTGCCCGTGGAAGGTCTAATCACACCTAGTCATAAGCATATTTGATTGTTTATTGTAATTATATTTAATTTTCATACAATGTTGATGTGATGATGCAGAAATGCTCGCATGAAATGTAACAACGCTATTTACACTGTCGGAACGCAATGTACAGAAAGTGCTTAGGTCATGCTAGTTAGCTTAGCATGCTAGGTCGCTAATTTGCTTTTATCCATCTGTGATTAGAATGACTGGGTGTGTGAGGATTGTTCCCTTTTTGTTACCAGGTACAAATTGTGTTTTTGTGTGCATAGTTGTTCCATTTTTATCAAACTTGTGATGTAACTGAACGAAGTACGTGACTGAGGTGTGTCAGTGCACGAGGAGCGTGCCCGTGGAAGGTTGAATCACACCTAGTCATAAGCATATTTTTATTGTTTATTGTAATTATATTTAATTTTCATACAATGTTGATGTGATGATGCATAAATGCTCACATGGAATGTAGCGACGCTATTTATTTATTTCGGAACGCAATGTACAGAAAGTGCTTAGGTCATGCTAGTTAGCTTAGCATGCTACATCGCTAATTTGCTTTTATCCATCTGTGATTAGAATGACTGGGTTTGCGCTGCGTCTAAAGTGGCTGATCAGGTTTGTTCCCTTTTTGTTACCAGAATAAATCAGACCAAAAGACGGCAAGTGTGGATTCTTCAACGTACACAACGCAGAGTCTACATAGGTTACATAGGCACTTAAAAAAACGTGCAGTTTCACTCTCTAAGGCTCTAAAACTGCTTCTTTAAAGTAAGGGCTGAAAAGTTTCTGGTTAGGCGTCATTTAACATAAAAAGTCAAACAACTGCACATAAAATACCAGAAATGAATACGTGACGCACCAAAGTTAAGTCACATTACTTTAAAAAACGTTGTTTTTGGTTTCTTACGGGGACGTGAACCCGGTGTCCAGCGGCTGTAGACTCTTAGTCATGCTTTTATTACTCTGTCTTTATTGTTTCCTTTGTTGAGTATAATTAAAGAGAAGAGGAAAGACACAATGAAAGGATGAACAGAGCCTACAGGGATGAACATTGTGTTTAGACGACATGACTATGTATGTCTAATTCCCCAGGCTTTTGCTAAATAATTGTCCCTCATTGAACCCAAATAAACCTAAGTGCATGTTTTTGGGTTGTGGGAGGAAGCACATAGGTTTAATTGGTGACTCTAAATTGCCCGTAGGTGTAAATGAGAGTGTGATTGTCTGTCTCTATGTGTTAGCCCTGCGATAGTCTGGCGACCTGTCCAGGGTGTACCCCGCCTCTCGCCCAATGACAGCTGGGATCGGCTCCAGCCCCCCGCGACCCGATTGCGCATAAGCAGTTAATGGTAATGGATGGATGGATGAACCCAAATAAGATTCTCCATTCTCCATCATTCCATCCACCATTTCTGGTATTGTTCCTGACAGTATTCATGTTTCCATCACCTAATTTCTCTGCAAGTTTTGAAGATTCTCATGCGAAAAAAATGATGGAAACCAAAATTTGAAAAATCTTTCGAAAATGCACATAAAAGTTTTTACACTTGCTTGAGGTGTTTTTTCTTTTCTTTTTTGAAAAAAAATTAAGGCTCTATACTTGAGATGGATATGATTTTTCTGAATAAGTTCTGATGTAGCGAACATTTAAATAACATGATCAGCTGTTTCCTGTGACATGAAAGAACAATTAGAAGTTGTCCAGTTGAATCTAATTCCTGAAGACCTACAGTCATAGAAAACAATATTAGACCACCCTTGTTTTCTCTAATTGTTTGTTCATTTTAATGCCTGGTACAACTAAAGGTACATTTGTTTGGACAAATATAAATATAAACCAATATAAATATGGTAACAACAAAAATATCTCATGAGAGTTTAATTTAATTTTCCATAATTTTCCATAATTTTCTTGACAATAACCAAAATCAATATCAAGAAAACCATGGGAAATGTCTAGATATCAGCTCTTAAATTAAACTCTTATGAGCAATTTTTGTTGTCATCATTATATTTGTCGAAACAAATGTACCTTTAGTTGTACCAGGCATTAAAGATGAACAACAAAATGAAGAAAACATGACTGTATATTGAACCAGAACATTGGTCTTCCAAAATAAATTCAAAAATAGTATATGTATTAAAAGTAAATATTAAAAGTCTTCAGTCTAAGATTAAAAGATTGTAAGGAGACATGGACAATATTAGTAATTTTTTATCTAATAGGCAAACCTGATCAAAACATTGAGTTTGATCTTTTTTTAGAAAAGCTAGCATTAAGGATTTAGATAGCATGGAAGCTTTATTGAATTAACTTTTTAATGGAGTTTGTTTTCAAAGAGTGGCATGCATGTATCCTTGTTAAAGTAGAGGAAAAGTTGAAATAGATAAGCATTAATAAAGGGATAAACCCACTGGGAAACTATCCACTACTATTCATATTTCTCCACATGTGCAGATAATACATTGAGCATGTAAATATTAATAATAATTAGTGATTAAAAGCACAAGAGCTGTTCCCCTGATGGTGCAGGCTACAGAGTTAGCTCACAGGTGTGTGAAGGTTCAACCATTAGCTCCCAGCTACGTGCGTCACCTGCCACAGGGGCCTCCAGATCACACGCAACTTCCACTTGATCATAAAATATATAGGTTTAAAGAAGCAATAAATCCGTCAATTATAGTCTTATAATAATTCTCACTTAGCTTAACTGTTTTTTTAGGGGTGGAACCTGCATGTAAAACACTTAATTGCTAGCTCATCAAATAAATTGCAGGCATTATTTACAATAGAACAGGGTGGCGCCCAGTGTAGGTGGAAAGAGTGGAAGTTTTCCTGCAGAAAATTGGACGAAAAGTTTGAGCTGTCTTTGTCTTTGGCATTCTTTCGAAGGGAAGGGAATATGGAAACTGAGGAGTTGCAGGGAGTTTCCTGGAGACACTTCTAACAAGCAAACAAACAGAAAAATAAACCCAATGAATCTCTGTCAGCCTGATGTTGGAGAGTTACACCTCTATCCTGCTGTCAAACAGGCCCCGGAGCCGCTCGTAGACCTTTCAGGAGATGACCCACGGTGACAGGGGGAAATGAGCGTCATATCTTACACTCTTAAATCTGCAGAGAACTGTCACTTAGCAGCTGAAGGCTCCAACAATATATGTCAGAATTAGTAAATCAGCAACCCTAATGGAGTAATTAAAAATAAAAAAAGCCCCATGGGTCATCCAAAAACCATAAAACATGTAAGAAGATTTAGCTTCTTCACAAAACTAATCACACAGCTGTGCCCACACAGTGTGCATGCAGGAGCCCAATTCTTGGTCAATACACGTCATTATAAATACATGTACGGTTTGTGGTTGTACAGGTGCATCTCAATAAATTAGAATATCATAGAAAAGTTTATTTATGCCAGTAATTCAATTCTAAAAGTGGAAATAACCCATTATATAGATCCATTACACACAGAATGAAACATTTCATGTCTTCATTTATTTAATTTCTTCTAATTATAATGATTATGGCTTACATTTAATGAAGACCTAAAATTCAGTGTCTCAAAAAATTTTTGAATATTACAAAAGACCAATTTTTAAAAGTATGTTTAATATGGAAAGGTTGGCTTCTGAAAAGTATGTCCATCTATATGACTCAATACTACTGGAACTACTGGAAATGGACTTTTCCATCATATTCTTAATTTATTGTGATCCACGTGTAATTAAAGCTGCTGTTTCTGTGAATGTAGGCTACAAAACCACTGACCTAGGTTAAAGGTGACAAACTTCCTGGTTAGACGTAATAAAAGACAGTTTAAACAGGAAATAAATGATGTAAATTCTGGAAGTGAAGTAATTATGAGGGTGACTTAAGCCACGGAAGTTTTGTAAAAAAGTTGTTCACTTTTGTTTTCACATGGGACATGAACCTCATTCTCCTGGTGAAAGTCACCTCCCTCCCCCCTCCTTGGTTTCCATTAAAGTCTTATCAAACTTGGTGAAGTCAAGTTAGCCAGCTGCTGTCCACTGCAGTGAGCTGTCTGACTAGTGAACAAGGTGAGGCTCACAAACAGACCGGGAGCCTCATTTAATCAATTAACATGCGGTACATAAGTTCAAAATACAGCAGGATACTTGTGTGATTTAAACAGCTGTCTACGCAGATTATGCTTCACTTAACAGGACCGTAGACGGAGTCAGTAGCCGTTTTTTTTTTTGTTGAATCAAAGTTGAATCAAATTTTGAAGTAAAATTTTGAAATGTTGCATTAAAGAAAATGTGAATTCGGGACATTTCCATCAGCTGGTTTAGAGCGAATAAACAAAGCTGCAGTAACATACTTTGGTCAGAATACAGTTGAAACCAGAAGTTTACATACACTATATAAAAAGACACATATGCTTTTTTTCTCACTGTCTGACATGAAACCAGACAATAACTTTTCCTGTTTTAGGTCCGTTAGGATTACCAAAATTATTTCTATTTGCTAAATGCCAGAATAATGAGAGACGGATTTTTTTTGACAAATTTCTATTACTTCCTTCAAAGTCAGAAGTTTACATAAACTAACATTATTATGCCTTGAAACAATTTGGGATGATGCTGTCATGTCAAAAACAGGAAAAGTGATTGTCTGATTTCATGTCAGACAGTGAGGAAAAAAAGCATATGTGTCTTTTTATATAGTGTATGTAAACTTCTGGTTTCAACTGTATGTAATGTATTTCTGTAGGATAATCCGTCAGTAAACAGGAGAAGAAGATGAGATTGAGCAAGAGAGAAAAAATAATAAAATAGAGGTTGCTAATCGGACAACTTTGGTCACTCACGAGAGAAAATACAGTCATGGGAAAAAAATTATTTAACTCCATCTCAGTTTATGGTATTTGGATGATTTATGTGAGCTTTTTTGCTTTTAATTACACTCCATTAAGGTTGCTGATTTACTCATTGTGACACTTATTGCAGAGCTTCAGCTGCTCTGTGACAGGCTGCTGGCTCACTCTGACACCTTGAATAATAAGGATTCATGGAAATGAATTAAGGCTACATCCCCTGTCATTATCAACTTGTAGAGAATTCTATATATATTAAAAAATACATTTAAAAAAAGATCTGAAACCTCCCTTTTGCCAGTAGTTTCATCCAGTCCAGTGGAACATTAATAAATAAAAATCTGGAAGAAAGTCTGATATTATCAGATTCATGTCTGCGATAGCTCGTGTTTATGTGGAATGGGAAACCTGATGTTATATCGAGTTTAAATTCAGACCCAGATGTCTCTTCTGGGACACGTTGTGGCCTTTTTTTTACCCTCATACAGTTTAATGAAATCAACATGAATTATAGCCATGTCTCTATCCATATCAGACTTGTTTAAAACAATGAAAATCCAATTGAATAATTAAGAAAACTAATTCAGAAATGCACAGAAAAACATTTATCTTCAGAGTCATCCAGATGCCTCAGTTGTAGTTTCACTTAAATTCCCATAAATCAGGATCACCATCAATAACAGACCTTTTAGTGAAATTTTCCTGTCCAAAAAAAATGGGAAAAACTCTGATATTGCGTTAATAATCGGATGCATGTTTGCGATGGCTCGTGTTTACATGGAATGTGGTAACTTAACTTGACATCCAGTTTAAATTGAGACCCAGATGTCTGTCGGGTTACTTTATATATCTGGGACTTTGATATAAACCTTTCAATCATCTTCAGCTTTGATGTTTCTCAGATAATTCTCCAATCCTCCAGGATATGTGGATAATGGTCCTCTTTTTTAATGCCCTTTTTACTCTCATACACATTAATGAAATCAACATGACATCTCTATCCATATCAGACTTGTTAACCCTTTGGAGTTTGGGGCTATTTTGATGGGTTTTGACTATATTTCACTCTGCCTGTGTAAACGACTTAAAAAATGTTGGTATCATTTTTTTCAGCACAACCTCATCTGATTATTATTTTGTCATTTTGATTTACTGGATCAACATTTTGAACACAAAAAAAAAAAACACGAAAAAACATAATAATGACAAAAAAAACATACATAAAAAACACATAAAAACACAAAAAATACACAAAAAATGACAAAAAACATAAAACACAAAAATACACTAAAAACATAAAACACACAAAAAATGACATACATAACAAACACACAAAAAAACTAAAACTTACAAAAAACACACAGAAAAAACCCAGAGAAACACAGAAAAAAACACACAAAAATTACACAAAAAACATTAAACAAAGAAGATTGCATTAAAAATGCTGAACGCACACTGCAAAGTTCAATACAATTTCAGTAATATCATGTTACACTTGGTCGAGGTGGTTTTTACCTTTGCTGAAAAAGAGTTGACGTGCTAAATGGGACATGTAAACTTGTGGAAAACCCAAAACTTTAGAGCGAAGCTGACAGCAGGACTCTATGCTGCTTCGTTTTTACGTTGCAACAACACGACGTGTCATGCTCCGGCGCTTTTGTGGACTCCAGAAGGGTTAATAAATGGACAACATTTTAATGGTTAAGAAAACAACTTTAATCATGTAGTTTATTATAGAGACGTGACCAGAAGTAATCGGATGCGTGTCTGTGATGGCTCGTGTTTATGTGGAATATAAAAACTTGAAATCAAGTTTAGATTGAGACCCAGATGTCTGTCGGGTCATTTTAAAGTCTGGTTCTTTGATATAAACCTTTCAGTCATCTTCAGCTTTGATGTTTGTCTGAGAACTCTGTTCTTTTCTCTTCCGGGACATGTGTCTAATGTTGTGGCCTTGTCTTGTTTCCCTCAGACACTTTGATGAAATCAACATGAGTTATAGCCACGTCTCTATTCGTATCAGACTTGTTTAAAACAATGTAAATCCAAGTTCTTTTAGTAGAATTGTCCTGTCCAAAAAAATAGGAGAAAAGTCGATTTTATCATCTAGTTTATTGCAGAGTCGTGAGCAGAATTAATCAGATACATGACGGCTCGTGTTAAGGTGGAATGTGAAAACCTGAAGTTTAAATGGAGACGCAGATGTCTGATAAAAACCTTCAAATCATTGATGTTTCTGTTCTCCACTATGAAGTCAACATGAATAATAGTAACTTCTGT
Source organism: Centropristis striata (assembly GCF_030273125.1). Taxonomy (NCBI): domain Eukaryota; kingdom Metazoa; phylum Chordata; class Actinopteri; order Perciformes; family Serranidae; genus Centropristis; species Centropristis striata. Next base: position 36,309,139 of record NC_081522.1, read on the forward strand.
ATCCGTATCAGACTCTAAAATCCAATTTTTTAAGTAAAAAATGCACAGAGGAATACACCCACCTGCCACTTTATTACCTAGTGAAGTGTACCTAATAAAGTGGCGGTGTGGTATCTGCTGCTGTAAGGTTGGAGGTGTTGTGTGTTCAGAGGTGATCTTCTGCAGACCTTGGTTGTAACGTGTGGTTACCGTATTTCCTAAAATAGTAGCCGGGGCTTCTATTAATAAAAAATTTGTTTGGGACCCGGCTAATAATCGGGGCAGGCTATTATTTGAAGTAGGCTTTTATTAAAAAAAGAAAATCAGAGCAGCTCTGACCTGCACTTTTTAGAGTGTTTTACACAGCGCATTGTAGCCAGTTACCAGATGTCGGCCATATTGGAAGTACTTGGACGTAAACGAACAATGAACAGCACGCTGAATGTTCATTTTAAGCAGGATTTAAAATGTCTAAACTACTAAAAAGCCCAGAAGAACGTGTGTAAACGGCTCGACTTTACAGAGAATGACTAGGACAGCAGGAGAAACAACCATATTTACCTACAGTACTAACTCGTGTGGCCAAACTTCTAAATACAGGTGTTGTGTTGAAATCTGTTACCGTCAAATGATGTTTCCTGAATGGTGTTCTCCGTAGCATCACCTCCGCGGTTGGAGTTAGGATTTAAGTTTAAGGTTAGGCCTTGTAGAGAGAACTGTTTGGGGTTCAGGTAAACTTGGGCTCATGTTAACAACTTAAAGGAGGACTGGTTGGGGTCAGGGGTCAGGTTGGTGCAGGTTAAGGTAAGGGGGACACATATCGACGGGGGAACAGACTTTGATATAACACCGGTAAGACACCCGGCTTATAAAAGAGGACGGCTTTTATTTACTAAAAACTGTTTTTACACCCGGTTACTAAATGAGGCCGGTCATTAATAGGGGCCCGGCTTTAAATTGAGGAAATACGGTATTTGAGTTACTGTGGAACCAGTCTCTTCATTCTCCTCTGACCTCTGGCATCAACAAGCATCAAGGCTCACGATATTTTCCCTTTTTCAGACCATTCTCTGTAAACCCTAGAGACGGTTGTTAGATTAGCAGTTTGTGAAATCCTGAGACAAACAACCGTAGGCGTGTTTCCACTGAGTACTTTTTGGAAAGCGGCTGAGTGTTTTGGCTCCACCCACTAGTTAGTTCCCCTCGACCTCTGTTCCCATACAGGTACTTTTAACCAACGGAGTCCGAATGTGACAACAGGCCGATGCGGCAAGCAGTGTTGCTAACTAGCGACTAGCGACAAATCTAGCAACTTTTTCTGGTGTTATTGGAGACTCTTTTAACGAGTAGCAGGTGCCGTCCCGAAGCACCCACAAGCGGCCCAGTCCTCCCGCAGCAGTCTCTCCCAGCTGCAGTCAGAGCAGGAGATGTTAATCCCTCAGGGTCCAGTCTGCACCAGTCTGACAATGAATGAAGCATCGGTGAAATTGCTGCTCAGTAGTGGCTCAGAAAGTAAGTTAAAGTTTAAGTGTTCATGTGTTAATGTGTTTTTGGTAATTTAATGTCTTTTTTGGTCATTCTGTGTGTTTTTATTAGTTATTTTGTGTCTTTTTTGGTCAATTTGTGGTCATTTGTTGTCATTTTGTGATCAATTTGAGTCCTTTTTTGCTTAATTTTATGTTGTTTTCTTTTGGTGGGTATTTTGTGTCTTTTCTGACAAATCCCAAAGTATCAAGTTATTCCTTTCCAAGGAGTCTCTGGCTTGAAGCTGACTGTTACACACTCAGGAGGTCAGAATGGACCTTTAAACTTACAGCAAAGGACTTAGATTAAAACAACAATAAAATATAAAATACATATATAAAAGCACAAACAGAGAGATGTTTTAGTTGTTGTCTGCTTCATTATTTGTCCAAAATTCGTCGTCTCAGATTACAGTTGTAGCTTCACTTCATTTATTACCATCAACTGTCCTTTAAGTCAAATTATCCTGTCCAGAAAAATGGGAGAAAGTCTGACTATCTCTTTAATAATGTAGTGAATTGTAGAGGCGTGATCAGAAGTAATCAGACACGTCTGTGATGGCTCGTGTTGAAGTGGAACGTGATAAAACCTGGTGTAAAAGGAGACCCAGATGTGTAAAATCTGGTCCTTAAACTCATCTTCAGCTTTGATGTCTCCAGATAATTCTCCATGTGGCGAATGTTTTAATGAGATCATCACCGTCCCTTCTGTATCATGTCAGACTTTAAAAATCCAGTTTTTATATCTGTATGATTAAGACAAATCTATTGTATAATGGAGACGTGAGCAGAATTAATCAGAGTCGTGTTAGGGTGGAATGTGAAAACCTGATCTTATATCAGCGGAGGCCCAGATGTCTGTCGGGTTATTTAAAAACCAGACACTTGGATATCACCAAGTTTTCAGCTTTGATGTTCCTCAGATAAATCTCCATTCTCCACTCTTCCAGGACATGTGGCTAATGTTTACACCCTCGCATGTGATTGAATCAACATGTGAATAAAAAGTCTCCTCTTCATCAATTTCAATCTCGCTGAAAAGCAAAATCTAACATGAACATTGAATGATTGATGGAATGCAGACGGACAAATTCTGATCTTCAGGATCATTTTTATGATGTTGTCGGGAGACTTGGGAACTTGATTTGCTATGATTTATGGACGCCGGTTTAACGACCCTTTTTGAAAACGAGCCGTTTCCTCTCATTAGTTCTAGTTATAACATTTCCTCAAAGATTATAATTTGGCGCTTTGCTGCAAGTGTGTATGAGTACGTTGTAAACAATGTAAGTTTGTTTGTCAAATATTAAAAAGCCCAATAAATCTCAATAAATAGTTTTCTCTGTGCATGAATTACTATCTTGTTGGATGGGACCGACCTGCTTTCATGCTACACAAATGAGAAGCATCAGGGCGCAGGAATTGTGTTTGGCTTTGCTCGGTTTAATCCCGAACAGACCTTGTTTTTGTTTTTCTGCTTTCCACAAAACCTTTTGTGACATGAGAAGCAGCAGAGGAAGCTCTGCTTGGATTTCTGACAGCATTAAAACACAAAGCAGGCTCTCCTGATGTATAACTGATTATATTTTTTTATTAAAGTAATAAATTGATTTCCCAGGGAGCCAATCTGTGGCCACATCAAGGAAGTCTTTTTAATCCTTTTTTTTAATATGGCATAACGTCTTGAATGTTGTGGGAAATGAATTGTTTTAAGCCATAAAAATGTTTTGAATATGGTTTCACAACTAATTGAGGACAGATCTAATGGATGTTGTTAAAAGTGTCACATGTAATAAGTTTATTGTAGCTGCTTACTGTGTGCCTGATAGAGCTGTATTAACCCTTACAGGACACCTTTTTTTCTTTTCACGGTACATTTTTTTGTACATTTCTAGAAACTTTCCATGGGAAGTTAAGCTGGGGAATATTGTAAACATTCCAAATCATAAACTTTCCATGGGAATGAATGCGTATTTATGTGAATTAACTCGAAATTGGGGATAATTTAAACGAACTGTATCATATTCAAACATTTAGTTTTTTCATAAGCTGCAAAATAATACAGTTAAAAAAACATTTCAACAGATTTATTTGTAAGTAGAGTTTGATCAAGTTTTAATTATTTCATTGAACAAAATCATGAATGTTGAATGTTAAATATTACTCATTTCTCTGACCCCACCCATTCACAAATTAAATAAAAAGACCCCCCTCCCCTGATTGAGGAATAGCAGATATTCAGGTATACTTGCATGAAATCTCATTGTTTTAGTCAAGATTATGCTAATATATTTTTTTTTTCTCCAAATATTCTCTGTTCAGGACCAACCTTAAATTTTTCCCATTTATTCCCATAAACCCGGATGCAATTTTGTCCCGCGACTAGTCCTACAACTTGAAGAATTGCAGGACAAATTATATATCAAAACTTGCGGTTTGATTGGGGTTGGTGTGCTATTACTTTTCTCTACGAAATAAAAAATTTTCGCGACATAAGTCGCAAAAAACCAAGTGAATAGGACGGCCGGAAAAAAAAAGGGCGAAAAAGAACAATAATTGGAGATTTTTAAACGTCTACTTCTTCAGCATAATTTCACCTAGAGACTCCATTTAAACTTAAACAGTAGACACAAGTCTTGTGTATCGGTGTATTAATCCACGTTGCGATAGGTATAGTTTTTTATCAATCCCTGTTCAATGACCGTGATCATTTTTGGAGAAATTCTGATATTATAATGGGTGTGTATTGCATGGAATGTTCGTGTCACAGTGTGTGACATCATCGCCACAGTGTAGAGGGAGAGAAAAAATTGCTCCAGGCCGCAAATTCCACTCTACAGAAATAATTTATACATAGAAACGTAGGAAAATGTGTCTTCTCACTCACAATCCTCTGGTAAAGCTGTCAGAGTTATAGTTTGAGCGTAGGACGCACAGATGTGCCACCAACACGCAACAACAGCCTCATTGGCTCCCATATTAAAAATGCAGGAAGATTTCTGAAAAAGGGAGATGTAACAGTTTTTTTAGATCGCTCTACAAAGCTATTTTTTTTATCTTTCTTAAAAAAAAACATCCAGGAAGTTCAGGAAGAACTCAGGACGCTCTAAGTGAAGTCGGATCAATGATAGGTATTATGGTTTTGCCAAAAATGCTTTCTGTTCGAGGCCAGAAATTCAAGTCTGTCCACCTCTGACTGCTGTCACTGTGCTAGAAGATTCCACAGCTGTTAATTCTGTTGATTGCTCTGCTCTGATTGGTCGACCGCAAAGCCTTTGATGCTTTGATGTGATTACAGTTACAGGCACACGCGCACACACACACACACACACAGGTCATTTTATGTAATTACAGTACGCACACATGCACGTGTAAGCGTGCACACTCCTCCAGATACACGTGCTTCACTCACACACACACAGGTAACTTTATGTGATTTTTGCTATACACACATATGCACGCATAAGCGCGCACACTATCCTCCAGATACACATGTTTCACACACACACACACACACACACACGCAAACACACACACACATTTTGAGGTTAAAGGTCATAGGTTGCTGTATAAATAAATACTTGAAAAGGAATGTTTGTTGTAGGTGTGCTCCTTGTATATTATATAGTATCATAACATTACAAGTATTAATTCTTCAATCTTTGAGGAATCCCATCATAGTATACACACACCGGCAGTAGCCCCCGTGGTCCTTTCAGAATTTCCCCAGAGGAAATTTTCTAGCATTTCTATTCCTATACAGCAGCAACCATAACAAAAAGCAATTCCACCCCGGGCAGAAATGAATTTATTTCTGATTCTGATTCTGATAATTCCCATGGAAAGTTTCCAACTTTGAAAATTCCTGGAATTTTGTAACCCTAGACCTTTTATCAGGAGGTAGTAGATCGGCAGAGGTAGTTTCTGCCCAAAATGAGTGAGATGTCAGTAGAAGGAGGTAATTGTAGGCATCCACAGAGGTTGTTTTCACCCAGATATGTTGAGGTCAAAGGTCAAGGGAACCCTTTGAAAATGGTTGTTTCAGGTTTTCCAGCGGCAAAATTTAGCCTGACTTTTGAGCATTATTTTACCCACTTCCCAAAAAGATATCATGATAGGGTTGGGTCGTTTAGTTTCATATGATACCAATATTTTCTATCACAGATTCAGCCTATAGCCTCTTAAAGACACTGGTGTTGGTCCCGTTGGTCTGTCAGGGTTAAAGGTTAAAGCGGTTTGCTCTTTCTAATAACAAAAACACATTTTCTCACTTGATCCTCACACAGTTTTGGTTTTGTTAGCTGAGGTTTTCACATATCCGAGTGAGAGATTTTTGCTGCTTCCTCAATAGATTTTTTTGCTTCTTTAAGCGATGAAGGAAGACATTTATCCAGCAGCAGTGTGTCTCTCCAGAAACAATTTCCCATGTAATCCGGAGAAGCCACAGACCTCACTGTGGAGAGTTTTCACTGGAAGTGAGGAAACGCTTCACAGAAATGTTTAGAGGAAACAAAATTATCTTGATTCTTTGCACACATTTGAAGAAACAAAATAAGTTATTGAGACTCGAGGAAACTAGAAATAACTGATGACTTCACATGTTTTGACAATCCCTCTCCTTTCCGCGTCGAGGATTTAGTGGAATTTCAGCCCCATGTGACTCTGGAGTTTGTTCCCCCTCCCCAAATGTTTTTTTGTCTGATTTTCATTTGACTCTCCATGTTTTTTTTTTGTTAATGTTGTGTCACATTATCATACACAAGGGTTTAGTTGTTTGCTTTTCAAGGGAGCATGAACTTCCTCCTGCACTTGATCACCCATGGGTGTGTTTCAGTCCCAGGCTGGAAGTGATTCCCATCCTGCTCCGGGCAAGGCCGGCATTTCCTCTGACCAAACAGCTGTAGGAGCTCATTTAAAGTGTTTTTCGGTCAGTCTGATACCAGCCGTTATTATCCCCATAGGTGGAAAGAAATGACACATAAAAAACATTTTTATCCCTTCTCAAATAATAAAAAAAAAAGCCTAAGTCTAGTTTTTTATTTAGCACATTTCATATGACATACATGGACTCAATGTGCTTCAATAAATAAAAACAACACAAACAAAAGAAAATAGTCAGTGGTGTATTGAAGTTCCTTGACAAATACAAAACACTATTTTTCAGTTTTTTTCTCATAAATCTGCTCCTTTTTTCTCATAGATTTGCCACTTTTTTCTCATAAGTCTGCAACTTTTTTTCTCGCATATATGCCACTTTAAATCTCGTAAATCTGCGACTTTTTTCTCGGAGATTTGCCACTTTAAATCGAGTAAATTTGAGACTTTTTTCTCAAAATATTAACCTCCTCCCCTGGGTCCGTATTTTTTTTTTCTTTTCATACTTTGCCTTCATACACCATCGTAGTATAAGGTTAAATAACATGTAATTACAAATATAAAACATTAAAATGTCAAAAAATATTTGATACAAATGTAATACAATTAAATAAATGCAATTTAAATTAAAGAGAAATACAAACCTAATTAAAAGCTAACTAAAAATGAGTCTGCTTTTAAAAGAAGACGTATCAACCCAAAACTTCTGGGACATAGCTGAGCATGGAAATAAACCCTTATACACCTTAATATGTTTATTTAATTGATTATTAAGTCATTTTTATTTGATATTTATGACCAGAGCAACTTGACACTGCATCTAAAATTAATCTTCAGGTTCACAGCTTCCAGATGTTGTACACCACATCTAATGGCATTAATTGATGACCTACTATCTCCCCCTAAATATCCGCTGCCCACAACCCCCAATGCTCTATAAAAAATAGACAAAATAGGCAAAATTGACTTTTTACATCCTGTGAAATGTGTGTAAAAAGGACATTTTTCCTGCTGCATAACTGTTTCTTCACTCTGCATTCCAGCGATGAAATTAGCTGGAATATTTTTGCACAGGTGCTGTGCCTCGGAGCTCGCCGTGTCCGGGAGGGTTTCGACATGCAACGTCGCCTTACACCAGTTGTGCACGGTCTAAATTGCAAATGGTTCACATTCAGACGGTGCCATAAAAAGAAGCTGACATGTTGGAGAGACACACACAGAGTTTTTCAGCCTGGAGGAAAATTCCTTCTGTAAATCTTTTAAAGGAATTCCTCATAACCATATCTTCTCAGAGCAAGTTTTCACATGCAGTGAAAACAGTTTACAGGAGAGTTTAGTTGTCTTCATCTGTTGATGTTCACACAAATTATGGACAGAATGGAAGCAAAAAAAGATATATTCACCGTTTATTAAAACCAGAAAGGGTCTTCAGAAGTCATGTTTCCTCTCCTGAGTCTGATATTTCTGTTTCTACAGCAAGAGGCAAGAAAAATAAGGGGAAAAAATTACAATAAAAAGGCAAAAAAATATAGGTACGTAAGTAATTGCATGTATAATTCCACCTGAAATAATATACACACAGTGTACAGCATCGTACGAGAAAAACAGGAAATATATCGATATAATTGCACAGAATTATTTCAAAATATACCCATAATTATAGTACATTGTGTGTAGCATTGTGAGAGAAAAATATGATACTGTAATTGCACAGAACAGCCAGAACTGTGAGACACACGTGTGAATAAGAAAGCAGAAAAATATACGTGTAAATAATAATTGGAGGCAGGGAAATTGCATAGGTGGTTGATTGTGACCGAGACGGTTACACTTTTATAAAAAATAATTGCTGTTGAAGGGTGTTGCTGTTGCAGAAGGAGCGGCTGAAGTCTTGGGTGAGAGGTGAAGTCTGGGTGAACTCACATCCTCCTCTAACTCACCTCCTCGCTGGAATCCAGAGGGCGGTCTGAGACAGACACAGAGCCCTCGAAAACATGTTCATTAAGTCTGTTTGTTCCCCTTCCTCTGAACACCACTGTGCAGTAAGAATGTAGATGTCACAACAGCGTCATAAAATGTCATAAAATGCCATAAAATGTGCTCAACAGTGTCCAGCACACTCAAAATGATCCCCGGAAGATAAGGAAGACTGTGGCGCTTTGTGGCGGCTTCAGGGGGTTTCTGTTGAGTGGCCGGTCGAGTTTATTGTGGAGGTGAACACCGGATACTTGAACTCTCTGTGTGAGTCCAGTCCCTGCATGTTCTGTGGGCTGGAGGCCCTACGGTGGCCCTGTGAGCTCACAGCGCTTAAGAAAAGACATGCAAATACACAAAACACAAGCAAATTGAGAAAACATCTTCATCAATTTGACAACACAAGCGCAGCATTTAGAAAAAGCATTGCAAAGACCACAACACAATAAGAAAAAGCACTGCAAAATCACGTTATTTCATGATAATGATATTTTCATGTTATAACGTGACATATAGCGTTAGCCTGCTAGCCCGTATCAATCACATTGCAGTTAAACAAACACAAAAGTGTTTCCGGAGGACACTTAAAAGTGATGCACACATCTGGACACGCTTGTGATATTATCAAATTATTTCAAGATAATGATTATTTAACGTTATAACTATTATATCGTGGTAATGTTAACGGCAGATCGGTAGCATGCTAACGTTATCCGCAGAGCAAGGCTAGCAAGACCAAGACCAACTCGGTGTTATTGAGAGAGACCAACTAAAACGTGTATCATTCATTTTACATTATTCATTTAGTGAGCTAACGCTATATATCACATTATACCATGAAAATGTCATTATCATGAAATAACATGTTAATATCACGTTGTGTTGTGGTCTATTTGCAGCATGTTTTCTTATTGTGTTGTGTTGTGGTCTTTGCATCACGTTTAATCGTCTAAATGCTGCGCTTGTGTTGTCAAATTGATGAAGATGTTTTCTTAATGTGCTTGTTTTTGTGTATTTGCATGTGTTTTCTTAAATTGCAGCGCTGTGAGCTCTCAGGGCCACCGTAGAAGGCCTCTCAGGAACCAAGAGTAAAATGTTCACTTTTATTCAAACTAGCTGTTGTTAGTGTTGTTATAAAACTATTAATGCATATATCGCAGCTATTGCTTCAGTTTATGTGGCTTTTATTTGAGGTTCCAGGAAACTTTTTGTCTTTTACGAGGCTGTAGTAGGTTCACTCTTGAGGCGAAATAACGCTCCAACGTTAGTAAAGAGGGGAAAAATAGCACAGGAATCTTTAAAGCAGTCCCTCAACCTCTGACCTCAAGATATCTGAATAAAATTGTTTTCTATGTCCTTACAGATATGCCCACTTTATGCAGTAAAAACCATGAAGTTCTTTTTGCATGCAGTGTTATTTTGGCTTATTTCATTTGAATATTTCTGCATCCGGGGGTCCCTAAACAGTCTGTGAGGTGCATAAATTATGTACCAGTGGAAATATGAGGTTCTTATGGCTTCAATTAGCCCAATTTCCTTCATGTGTGATGATGTTAGTCAGTGAAACTTGAGCTCAGTGTATAAAATGAGCTGCTGTGACCTCTAGGATAATCACAGCCTCATGAAACTTTACAACCACAAACTAGAGACCTGGAGCATTCAGAGGATGGATGGCTTTACACACTATGTTGGCATTATGGGGGTTTGTCGACAAGCAACACAACACAAGTGTTGTGAAAAAAAAATTGCAAAAATTGTTGCAAAAAAATGCAATACTTCCAATAATAAAAAAGCATGGATTTCCTATGGTGTTTTGTGGCATTTTAAAATGATTTATGACCATTTTTATCAACTTTGTGGTCAAAAATTGGTACATTTATGAACCCATAATTGAACACGGAATGGCCTTCATTTATTTGGATCATAATGTTGTCAGCCCTCATTACACTCTATTAAATATATAATTTAAAACCTGTGCATTGCCAAAACACCAACAGATTTATGTCTCGAAGAGCTCACCGCAGTGCATCTCAAATTAATGGTGGAACATAACCAGGTTGTAAGTAGAGCTTTGAAATGCAAAAAGAATAAAAAGGAGCAAGAAACAAAAAAATAAAGAAGGCAATTTATTAAAGTCAGACAGGCTGTTCAGCAGCTGATCAAAAGTTTAAGACCATAACCTTAAAAAGTCCAAATCTGTGCAAAAATCTGGCTTTTGCGTAATTTTCTATCAGATATTCATACTGTCATGATCTCCTGATGTCAAAGGCAATAATGTGGCAGGATTGTTGTTCCACCAACGCAAAATGCAAATTCTTGAAATTTTTCCCCCGGTCTTAAGATTTTGATCATGAGTGTATACTGTTGACCTACTATCTCCCCCTAAAGACACACTGTCCACCCCCAACAAACATGGGTCTCAAAGGCAGGGTTCGTACACTTTAGCAGTGGTCAAATTCAAGCATTTTTCAAGGACTTTCAAGTTCAATTGTCAAGCTTTTCCAGTATCTTACGCCTGTTGTAAATTGCATGTTTTACATTACATTACATTACATTACATGTCATTTAGCAGACGTTTTAGATGAGTATTTACATACTAAAAGGGGGAGATTTCACTGAACCATTAGCCTGGGTATACCCAGACTGCCTTGCGCGCTCAAATTTAATTTCAAACCTCCAGACGGTCTGGAAACTAGAGAGAGATCTTAGCCTTGTTTTAGGGATCCAATCACAGAGCGGGGAGGGACGGTGAGACGATGACGCGTACTACTCGGCACTTGGAAGCTTTCCGGATCCAACATGGCTGCTGCAGACGTGAAACTCTCTTTAGCTGTAGATGGTGTTTTAAATAGTTTAGAGCGAAAGTTGAAAGGCGAAAGGTCTGTCGGCGGCTCCGCTGAGATCACCGGCGTTATGGTAGCGGGGCTATTAGCGTTGCTAGCGGCTATTAGCGCCACTAGCGGCTAATAGCTATTAGCGTCGCTAGCGGCTAATAGCCCCGCTACCGCGGACAGCGGAGCCGCCGAGAGGCCCGCAGCAGCTTGATTATTGCCCATAAAATCAGTGGATGTGTGTGGCAGAATGACATGAGGGGAAATAAAGCGTGAAAATAAATAATCTTGCAGAAAGCGAGAACTGGAGGAGCAAAGCAGCAAACAACACTCTCTCACAGACACACACACAACAAACATCCATCTCTGTTGCTCTACTACGTCATCTGGTATAACTGATCTGATTGGCTAAGAGCTACGTACAGACGCTTTGATAGACATTCTAAGCGCCCAATAAACGGCTCTGGAGGATCGTAAACCACACCTCCTCTACGGAGAAATAAACAGCAGGTGTCCAGACCTAATCTCCAATGAGATTTGGTCTGGTGTTAGCCAGGCTACTGAACCATACCAACAGCGATGGTATTACACTTTTAGGAGGAACGGTCTTCATTTCAGATAGGCTACTCATTATTTTTACATTGAACATGTGATTATCTATAGTCTATAGATGGATATAGTCAGATTGCAAGAGAAATATAATAAGAATTTCAAGCATTTACAAGCACTTTTTCCAAAATCCAAGCACTTTTTAAACCTTGAAAATTCAACATTTAAATCTAAGCATTTTCAAGGATTTCAAGCACCCGTACGAACCCTGCAAACGGTTAGAATGGGTGAAACAGCGCCCCCTCTGGAGATATATATACATCACTTCATGAAGAAGCATCTTTTAGGCCAGGTGAAGTTCATCACGGCCTTTAATTACATTTAACTGATCAATGCCACCAGCAGTCATGAAAAGTTGAGCCAGCAGAAGCCCTGAAGGGCCGGGACACGGAGGTAAACAAGAACAACAACGTGTTTATTAAGGTACAAATCGAGCCGTCAAACAGCGTGACACAGGACGGGTTTATGTGTGTCTGTGTGTTTATGTGTGTCTTTGTGTGTTTATTGGCTGTTCATGTATTGATGTTACAGGGTCAGAACAGCGTGAAAGTGTGTCTGTTTTTTGTTTATTGCTGTCACAAACAGACACACTGCAGGCCATCGATGTTACCACCATGTTTGTTTTTTACACTAACACACCTTTTCACTGTGCGTGATCTGTGGTTGTGTCTGGTTAGTGTTGTTTCTAAGAAGGTGTGTGTGATGAGTTTTAACAAGTAAGTAAATAATACAGGCCTATAAGTCCCCGGTCTGTATTCCTTTATTACTGGAAGACTACGTGAAACACACGTCATCTTTTGATCTAATAAACTGTGATATGTACACTAATTAACCATACAATTAATATATGTTCACTGAGAGGACAATACTATAATATCACATTTTAATGCAAGACAGTTGTTGCACTAAAAATAATTTATATTATATATTTTCCCAGAAACAAACTGCAATTAACAATATTGTCATTTTTAAAACCATTTTATGATACACATATATAAGGATAATATCTAGTCGTTAGTAGTCAAAGAATATCTTATTCCATAACTTAACATCTTGTCAGTGGAAACCTAAATATAGCAGATGTTGTGTTTTTCTGTCATAATTTACTGCTGCACATTATTCATATATTTTTTTTAATGATAAGACATGTTATATAGCATTTCATTATAATTTGATTAGTTTTAAAGAGCATTCTCATAGGCTGAGATTTTATGGTTTTAAAGAGAAAAGATGAAAGGAGACACCAATAAATGAAATGTCAAGGATGGAAAATATTTAATGCAACCTCTGACATCAAGGAATTCTTAGGTAAGATTACACCACACACACAATTTTGGAGGCTTTGACTTATTTTACATATTTTATCCTACAGATGAGGTGTTTGTACTATAGTTACATACCAATGATGATGAGATTTTGTGGATTTTGCTACAAAACTATCAACCTCTGTAGCACCAGAACTTTGAGCAAAAACATTTATTTTAATCTTTGGAGCATTTTCAGTTCTGGGAGCTTGACCTACATAGCAACAGTAACTAAGGGGGCAGAGCTTTTGCAAACAGTCAATAGCTGGGTTTCAGCCATTGTCCGCACGATAGCCCGCTAACGTTAGCACGCTAGCTCACCCATATCAATCACATTGCAGTTAAACAAATAAATGATACACGTTTTAGTTGGTTTCTCTCAATGGCACAGAGTTGGTCTTGTTGGTCAGATAACCCCGCCACCAGCCCCTGACGTAGCGGTTTGCGGTTCAGGACCAGTAAAGAGTTGGTGCCACTGTGGAACCAGTTTTCCCGGCCAGGAGCCGGATCTTTTGCGGTGGTGAACCAAAGAACCGTTCGCAATTGGGCACCGGCCCGAAAAGCCCTGGTATATCCACTTTCTTTGGCGTTTTTTAGTTGGCTTTTTTACATTTCTCACCTTTATGGATTACTACATTTGGTATTCTAAAAAAGTTGCTTTTCCTTCTCCTTGTTTAAACGATTGGAGCAGCCATAAACTGCATAAAACATAGATATTTTCTCAGATGGCAGATCCAGCAAATTCACTTACTGCTCTCCACCTGAAACAGCAATGTGACATCACGTGAAAGCAACCTATTGCTCTGAGAGATGTTTGTAATATTTTGGTCACATAAAGGTGGGGGCCACAAAATATCGTCACGGGGGCCACAATTGGCCCGTGGGCCGCGAGTTTGAGACCCATGCATAAATGAAAGTGTGAAGGTGTGTGTTTTATGAAGCCTCCGACCAATCGTGAGCATGTATTTTATGTGCCCGTGGTACAAATGGCATAAAAATCAGTATAGCTAAAAAATTTTTTTTAAAAACCCAAAATTAAGCTTGTTATGGGTACTTTCCAGTCTGAATCTAATAAATAACTGAGCTGAAAAGCCTAATTAAAGACTAATGAATGTGTATGGTTGTGCAGAGAGCCTTTCTGTTTCCTGTTGGTGATTTGGAGTTTCATGTGATTCAGCATGGCAGACTATTGGGCACCATGAGTATTCAGTGATATTCCACTGTGTGACATGTTGCGACTCAAAGACTTGAAAGAGAAATCAGAGTTTCTCCTCTCAGAGTGCTGACATACACGAGGAGCTAATAGAAGCAGGAGTGACTTCACTTGTTACCTGTCATCACGTTCTGCAGGATGAAAGAGTGAGAGGAAAACTTTGCTTGTGTTTTATCAAACAGATTCCATAAAAGATGTGTTTGCATGTTCTAAATAAACTGTTGGTAACATCTTTGAAGTGGCTCCTGTGGGATACTGCAAACATCTGCAAAGGAAAGACGTTTTGTAGCTCTAAGCATCTTTTTCTTTGACAGCCGTGAACTTTTTGAGCTCTCGCTGTCATGCACTTTGGCAGACACAACGCATGTACATGCATGTTTATTTTTGAGGAATCTGTTTTTCCTGTTGTTACTCTGTGTGGATGTTCCTGTTGTTTTTCTACTCCTGTATAATCAGGAATAAGTCCTCAGGGCTGCAATCAACTTCCTTTCATTATTGATTTATCTGTTTATACTTTTATACAACAATGCAAAATGGACTTTTCAATTTTTTTTAGGGTGATCATCAATCCAAAAACCAAAGTTATTCAGTTCATAAGTGCTTTTGAGCAGGTTTTTTTGTTGCAAAATACAGCTGTTTTTGTTGTGTGTGCCCAAATATAAAAGAAAATCATAAAATATGTAATAAAATAAAATATTTTTATTTCTTGTTAAACGCAGCTGTTCTTGTTGTGCACACACACACACACACACACACACACGCATATATATATAACAAACTCAATAAAATAATAAATAATTAAATTACATAATGAATTTAGATAAATTAATACAGAAATATAAAATAGAAATCCTATAAAGGAAATGTTAAAACAGCAAGTAAAAAAAAGTTAGAAAATCAAATAAGTTATAATATAAATAAATAATAAAACGCAATTAATTTAAATAAATAAATACAGAAAAAAAATCAATGAATAAATAATAAATAAGCATTTTTTCATTATATAAAAAAATCTAATTATACATGGTATAAATAAAATAATACATAATGAAACACACATGAAAATTAAAATAGAAATTCAATAAATTAATAATAAAAAAAATTTAATTTTTAATTTTTTTAATATTTAAAAAATCTTAATATTCATAATACAACTAAAGTAATTAATAATTAAAACACACAATGGATTTAAATAACTACAGAATTAAAATAGAAATTCAATAAATGAATAATAAAAATATTATAATTCATAATATAACTCAATAAATAATTAAAACACAATTAATTTAAATGAATAAATACAGAAAATTAAAATAGAAATTAAATAAATTACTAGTAAATGGGTTTTTTTAAATCTGATAACTCATAATACAACTAAAGTAATGAATAATTAAAACACAATTAATTTAAATTAATAAATACAGAAAAGAGTTCAATGAATGAATACTAAAACAGCATTTTTTCATTAATAAAAAAAATTGAATCGTTCTTTATACAAATAAAATAATAAATAATGAAACACACAATGGATTTAAGTAATACATAAAATTAAAATTAAAAAGAAGAATAAAAAAACCTTATAATTCATAATAGAACTAAAATAATAAATAACTAAAACACAATGAATTTCAATCAGACCTGGGCATTGGGCGGCCCGCGGGCCACATCCGGCCCGTTGGCCGGCCTTGTTCGGCCCGCATGAGGTTACCCAGAAAAATCAATACAACCGCAGTGCTTTTATTTTGAAGGCGATTTATGTATATCTGAGTTACCCGAGTTACCTCGGTACCTTGTCAAAAACAGGTATTGCTTTTTGCATAAAGTTAATAAATTATAATATAATATAATTACTGCATAACATACATGCTCTATATTGTTTTTGTGGTTTGAATGTATTTTTGGTCGCAACATACATTCTTAATGTAAATTAAGAATGTATGTTGATTTATTAAATCAATTAATAAATGTATTTAAAATCGTTAATTTTAAATACATTTATTTAAAATCGTAGCTCCATGAAAATAAAAATAAGACATTCCTTGTTCCTTGTAGAGTTTTGGTCCGGCCCCCGCAACCTTCGTGATATTGGTCATGTGGCCACTTGTGAAAATTAATTGCCCACCCCTGATTTAAATGAATAAATACAGAAAAGAACTCAATGAACGAATACTAAAACAGCATTTTTCCTGTTGTTTCTCTGGCAGGAGCGGGGTTATTCTTGGAGCCATCATGGAGGACGGGCCTCCTGCTTCGCTCAGCATGTTGGGAGATCTTTGTCTTTGCGCTGCGGTGTGAAGTCTACCACCTAGGGTCAGCCGGAGCCGAGCACCCAGGTGGTGAACTGGGCTTAAAAGAGACCAAGGTGAGAAGTCATGTTGGCTCAGAGACATAAAAGTGTTTTAGGTTGGCGGGCTGCGCTGACACTTGAATGATGCATTGTCTGCCGGACCAAAATAAGCTGATGTGTCTTGTTTGCCGTCGGCCTCATCAATGAGGTACAAATGCACCGGGGTCAAAGGTAAATTAACAGGGGGGAAAACAGTGGCCTTTCACCAAACAGGCAGAACTTCTGTTTGATGGTTGCTGAGAGACTGGACAGCAGAGCTCCAGGTTGAGTCTGATATCTTAAACAGATTCAACTACAACCAGAGGGACTTGAAGGCTTTCTCAGGGGAAAAGGTTGTGCAGCTCAGTTGGTTTTTAAAATAACAGAAATTAGATTAGTTTAGTTCAGCTTTTTTATTTCGAACATGTGCGAGAAACACAACAAAGTAAACTGAAAAACAAACAAATCCAATGAGAGTAATCCCAACAAAAATAGCAATAGTCAAAACAAAAGCGTAATATAATGTGAACGCAACATGTCCGAAAAGGAGTAAGATGAAGCATAATATGCTCATTTAACCCATAAGAAACCATGGTGACACGCATGTAACAAACACTTTAAATCAGGGGTCTCAAACTCAAATTACCTGGGGGCCGCTGGAGGCCGTATCAAAATGACCAAAAAAAGACACAAAATTTAAAAAATAAAATAAAAAAAAGGACACAAAATTACAGAAAAAACCAAAATACTTAAAAAAGACACACAATGACCAAAAAATACACAAAATTACAAAAAAAAAAAGGACACAAAATTACAGAAAAAAACTAAATTACTTTTAAAAAAGACACAAAATGACCAAAAAATACAAAAAAAGACACAAAATGACCAAAAAAACACAAAATTACAAAAAAGACAGAAAATTACTAAAAGACACAAAATGACCAAAGAATACACAGAACTACCAAAAAAGACAGAAAATTATTTAAAAAGACACAAAATGACCAAAAAAAAGACACAGAATGACTAAAAAAAGGCACAAAATAATTTTAAAAAGACACAAAATGACCAAAAAAAAGGACAAAATTACAAAAAAAACCCCACACATTTAAAAAAAAAAAAAAAAAATTACCAAAAAAAGTAATTAAAGGGACCTTCCACACACAACACGGTAAAGTGCCATTCATATAAAACTCACATTAAACTTTCATATCAAGGTGGGGGCCACAAAATATCGTCACGAGGGCCACAATTGGCCCGCGGGCCGCGAGTTTAAGACCTATGCTTTAAGGGGTAGAGTTGTGGTGTGGTGCTAGGAGAGAAGGTCTCTGAAGAACTGGGTCCTGATGCTACAATTCAATGAGCAGCGGTGGGACATGTGACCTTTTTGACCTTTTTTCAGTATTAAAAAATGAAAATAATGCACAATATAAATAAAACAATAAATAATGAAAAAACACAATTAATTTAAATAAATAAATAGGGAACAATAAAATATAAATTCAATGAACAAATAATTAAAATTGCATTTTTTTTTCAGTAATAAACATTTTTTAAAATTTGTTATATAAATAAAATAATGAATGATGACCCAGTTTCAGATAAGCGGTTTAGAATTAATGACTTAATTAACTGTTAAACTTGATGAGCATATTCATGTTTAACATGTTATTTCAACCTTGAATGATTTCTGTGGTTGTGTTTAAATTTCTGCTGCAGGCAGATTGTCAAACATTATTGTTATTATTTGGCTGCAAGAAAAGCAGCAACATGTGGAGCAGTGTTGCAAAATCATATAAGTGACACGCAGTCACGCAGAAGTGTCATTAACAATATCTGATGTAAAGATGAAAGTCGGGCCAATGAAAGATTTGACGGCTCAAACTGTAATTTAATTTCACACTTCATTGCACCACACACAAAACATGAGGTTGGGATTGTGTAAATTGCATGCGGTGTATATCACTGTGACAGGACTGTGTCTCTCTATCGAATGAATCAACTGCTGAACTTGTCATTGCATCGTTTTCTCACACTGTACATCTGATGATTCATCTTTAATTATCTCTGGTATTCCTGCAGTGCAGACGGAGTTCTCCTGTCAATCACACGCTGTGGGTGTTGCTGTGATTTATTCACTTCCTGTTCACAGCTCTTCTTCTTTCTTATTGTCTCGTCATCGCTCCGAGCTCATTTTCTTTCCTTTAATGAAAAACGTGTTTTCTCAATTACAGATTGCAACGAAACTTTGATTTATTCATGTGAAAAAGCACTGAAAACTTGTAATTATGTTAACTTGTAAAACCCTAATTTATCCACAACTAAGTTAGAGCTACTTCCTATTCAGGGAAAAAAAACAACACCAAACTTATGCCGGGGCAGTTTTTCTTCTATGACAGTTTTTAAAAATGAAATTGGGGATGTTCCAGAGTTTGGAGGACATGATAGTTTTGGTCTAATTATTGTTACAGTATGGGATAAAGAGGTATATTAGATATATTTACCCTCTGAAGTCCACCATTCTGGGATTTAAATGTATGTTTCTTAAAAAAATATTGCCAAAAATACACCGTTTATTATTGAAAGAGACCATAAAAACAGGCATTATTATCGGAATTTGAACTTTCCCACAGTCCTTGAACGTTACAAATGTTTTCTATAGAGAGGAGAGGACAGGAGAGGCTGTTTACACAGATCAGAGAGGAGAGGACAGGAGAGGAGAGGCTGTTTACACAGATCAGAGAGGAGAGGACAGGAGAGGAGAGGCTGTTTACACAGATCAGAGAGGAGAGGACAGGAGAGGCTGTTGTGGGAATGGAACTTTGCAAAGTGTTGCGTATTTAACTTCCTTCTTTCTTTCTTTCTTTCTTTCTTTCTTTCTTTCTTTCTTTCTTTCTTTCCTTCTTTTTTACAAATTTTTAATGAAATTCAACTTTTTTTTAAATGATTTCTGTCATTCTAACTGTGTTATTCTGCACAAAGACATGTTTGAGTTGTTCCATGATTGTGCTGATTCCATAGAGCTGCAGGACTTATAGATTTTATATATATTTTATATACTGCAGTGAAATACAAGGACACAGTGAGTAAAACGTAAAGAAACTCGGCTGGTTGGGGTTCAGAGGGTTCCCTCTGTGTGCAAACAGCGAAGGAGAGGTGATGTCCTTTATCAGCGTGACCACGTCTGTATTATTAATGATATCCAAAACCTCATAGAGTCTTTTCTGAAGCATTAGATCCTGTTAAAGCAACAGGTTATTAATCATTGTTATGAAATGTTCAGCAATCGCACATGGATGTGTGTTCAGGTGTACAAATATTGTGTTTTGAACCATGTAATGTAAATCTAACGAGCTGGTATCACCTCTATAGAGTCCTTTAACCCTCGAGGCACTTTAGGGACCAAACGAGTACATTCAGCTAATTTTAACTTTGTGATTATCAATATATCGGTCGTTTTAAATCCCAATTGTATGAAACTTGGCCAGGGTTTGTTTTTTATTATACTTTTTTTAAAAATCCAAAATTCCTCTTTTGCAAGTTGTATATAATAGGAGATACACATAACACTCACACTTTGACCCTTAAGGCCCGTTTTCGTCCCATTGATTCCCATTATAAACACACATTTTTGATAAACTGTAATCCTGACATAATATAATGCTTTTTCCCATGAATACCTAATAAATCTATGCCTCTCCCTTCAAAATAAAGGGAAAATAGGTTTTAGGTCTGATGCAGAGCTAAATCACATACAGTTTCAATGGTTCTCTTACACTGCAAAAAAAGAAAAGTTTGGTGAACTCAAAATTTCAAGGCAACAAACTTCGATAAAATTTTAAGTTGGACAATTAAACTAAATATTTTAAGTTTAGTTTTTTAGTTTGCTTAACTCTGAATTCAGATTTTTGAACTTATAATTTTACATATAGTATTAACTTTTAATCCTTACTTCTGCTAACTTCTGCATTGTGCTGAACTGGCATGATTGTAACGCTGCTATGAAATGTCAGCTAATGCGTGTAATTGTGCGACCACAATTTTGAGTTAGCATTGATACGCTAATGATTATTCTTGTAGCTGTAACAAGCAGCGCCGCTAGCATCAGTTAGCCGCTAGCATCAGTTAGCCGCTAGCTTTCGCTAATGACTGAATTTCACCGCTTTCCTGCATTTCACAACCAAGAAATAAGAGTTAGCAGAACTATTGTCCCTTGTTGTGAACCCTAACTTAAAGATATAAGTAACAACAACTCACAAACTTGTTTTTGAGCAGACAACTGGCTTCCTTTGTTGTGCTAACTTACATTATTGCCCTAAATGTCAATAATTTATATTTCCAAGTTTTACCAACTTAAACCACTGTTTTAGGCCAAAAAATACAAGTTGACTTTTTTGCAGTGAAACAGATGTAGCACGCTGCACATTGTAATAACTTTTAATCCTTACTTCTGCTAACTTCTGCAATGTGCTGAATTGGCACGATTGTAACACCGTTATGAAATGTCAGGTAATGTTGCGACCACAATTTTGAGTCAGCATTGATACGCTAATGGCTACTCTTGTAGCTATAACAAGCAGCGCCGCTAGCATCAGTTAGCCGCTAGCTTTCGCTAATGACCGAATTTCACCGCTTTCCCGCATTTCACTAGCCTGGGTATACCCAGACTGCCTTGCGCGCTCAAATTTAATTTCGAACTGCGGCAGGGTCTGGAAACTAGGAAGCATTCTTAGCCCTGTTTTAGGGATCCAATCACAGAGCGGGGAGGGACGGCGAGACGATGACGCGTACTACTCGACACTTGGAAGCTTGTAGTTTTCCGGATCCAACATGGCTGCTGCTGACGTGAAACTCTCTTTAGCTATAGATGGTGTTTTAAATAGTTTAGAAAGGCGAAAGGTCTCTCAGCGGCTCCGCTGTCCCCCGGCTGGTAGCGAGATCACCGGTAGCGGAGCTATTAGCGCCGCACCGGCGGTCTCGGTGGCTCGTTGCACCGAGCCGCCGAGACCGTCGGTCACCGCCGGTGATCTCGCTCCGAGCCGGGGGACAGCGGAGCCGCCGAGAGACCCGCAGCAGCTTGTTTGTTGCCCATAAAATCAGTGGATGTGTGTGGCTGAATGACATGAGGGGCAATAAAGCGTGAAAATAAATAATCTTGCAGAAAGCGAGAACTGGAGAAGCAAAGCAGCAAACAACACTCTCTCACAGACACACACACAACAAACATCCATTTCTGTTGCTCTACTACGTCACCATCTATAACTGATCTGATTGGCTAAGAGCTACCTACAGACGCTTTTGATAGACATTCTAAGCGCCCAATAAACGGCTCCGGAGGATCGTAAACCACACCTCCTCTACGGAGAAATGAACGGCAGTTGTCCAGACCTAATCTCCAATGAGATTTGGTCTGGTGTTAGCCAGGCTAGCATTTCACAACAAAGAAATAAGAGTTAGCAGAACTATTGTCCCAAATCATAAAAATACAAATTGGCTTTTTTTGCAGTGTACCTTGCAAAATATATGGCAATGAAGAAGCTGAACACCATAAAAATGTTCTTGGTGTGTTGGGATTGATATAAAGGAGTTATCAATTATTGACCTAGTCAAGGCCGTAATAACCTCACCCCAAATATTCCACTTTGCATCTTATTTTTGAAAATATTTTGTGTTTTTGTCATAAGAACCCCTGATTTTCTCAAGGGCAAAAAGGGAACTGAAACATAAAAAATGAAAAAAACAAAAACAAACATTTTTATATCTATGTTAGGTCGGAAGCTGCTAAAAGGTTTGATGCAGAGAAAGTGAAATTTTTTTTTTTACATATCACATTTTTATGACACTTGAATGAGTTTAAGGTAATTTTAAAGAGGCCTCGAGGGTTAAAATGAATAAGTAGACGTTTAAAGTTTCTTATCTGTCTCTTTCTGTCTTTGGTTCTGTTATTTAGTTCAGTCATCAGTTGTTTATCAGACGGAGAGTTCCAGTTATCAATTTTTGGAAAGATAAAATTAAGAAAAAGACTTTCTCCACATTTATTCATTCATTTTTTAACTCTTCTAATTGGATAAAGACGTTATTTACTTTAATTGCCTGGCGTAGGGAAAATAATTGATAATTGATCATCTGTGGTGCAAGTCCAAGAGCTCAGATTTCAGAAGTTGATGTCAATATTTTGTCATTTGCGCCCTCAAGTTAATATTATTCGTGCACAATGTGTGCAATGTGTTACAAAAATATCAACAATTTAAACAAATAGAAATATAAAATATTAACAATTTAAATAAGTAGAAATAAAAAAATATTAACAATTTAAACAAGTAGAAATAAAAAATATTAACAATTTAAACAAGTAGAAATAAAAAATATTAACAATTTAAAAAAGTAGAAATAAAAAAATATTTTAAAATATAAAAATATTTTTTAAAAATATATAAAAAATTAACAATTTAAAGAAGTAGAAATAAAAAAATACAATTTAAACAAGTATAAATAAAAAAAAGCAATTTAAACAAGTAGAAATAAAAAATAACATTAACAATCTTAACAAAAGGATAATGAAATGTAGAAACAAGTAGAAATATAAAATATTAACAATTTAAATAAGTAGAAATAAAAAATATTAACAATTTAAACAAGTAGAAATAAAAAATATTAACAATTTAAAAAATATTAAAAATATAAAAATATTTTTAAAAAATATATAAAAAATTAACAATTTAAACAAGTATGAATAAAAAATAGCAATTTAAACAAGTAGAAATAAAAAATAACATTAACAATCTAAAGAAAAGGAAAATAAAATATAGAAACATTATGTAGAATGTAGACAACCTTGTGTGCTGTCTTTAAAAAAAAAAATCCAGTTCTGACGCTGTGATGTCGTCTTAGATTTTATCTGTCAGGTATTAAGTTCCTGTGTGGAACGGCCCTCTGAGCTTTATTACAAGCCGTGTTGGCGTCGGTTTATATTTTTGCCGGTGGGTGCTGTAAACAGATTACCTCCCTCACATGAACATAAATCACAGTGTGCAGAAAACGGCATGTCACTGTAACAGTAGCTACAGTGAAGCACGTTAAAGCTAAAGGCTAAAACTTTGATTCTGAAACATTGTGAGCAGGTCGATCAACCTGCAGCATGCTCGGGGCCCTGACGCGCCCAACGTACAGAATGAAAGCATGTTATTTTTTACCTCCAGCTAATATTTTCCACTTTCGGTCTCCTATTTTGAGGCAAAGCAGAGACAGGGACTGTGAAAAGACGCCTGAAATGTTTGTTGAATCGCTCAGGGCTCACCATTAGACAGGCATGTAGTTTAAAAAAGCCACACGGCCGTTTATTGTAGATAACATCTCAGACAAATGTCCCGCCCAGTTCATACAAAGTGAATGTGCCTTTTTTTTTTTTTTTTGGTTCTCAGGAAAATCTGCCTTCTTCTCACACTTTTATTTGCAACTGCAGATGGAAATTGACGTCAGAAAGCTGAACCAAATGTTCTGAACCCTGATGCACTTTAATAGGTTTAACTAATTGATTAATTGATTAATTAAGTCATTTTTATATGACCAGAACAACGTGACTCTCAGTGCTGAGCATCTCAAATTAATCCTCGGTTCCTCAGTTTACAGATGATATTCACCACTTCTATGTTGTATTTATTTTTGACATGCTACGCCCCCTAAAAATCCACTGCTATAACCCCCAAAAAGGCAGTTGATGAGTGTTTAAAGATGAAGTTTTGCTTATTTTACCGTGAAGTGACTCCTGTCCTGCTGCACCTCGGGCATTTCACTCCAACATTTAAAGTTGGATGTTGAAAGCTGTTTAGTTGAATTTGAACATTGAGTAATCCCGACTCTTTAAGCTCTGGGGAACCCTGGGGAAAAGTAATTTTCCTTGTATTTTTCCGGAGGACCCGTGTTGAGTGATGTACAGACCCCCGGCAGCGTGTCTCAACAGCAGCAGACACATTCCGGCAATTTAGAGACAAAAAATACAGAAGCTGCAACTGCTGCAGAGTCAATAATTAAGTGTCTGGATACAAAAGCATGGTTTGCATATTGTAAAAAGATCCTCCGTGTGTGTGTGTGGTCTTGTACTTCCTACATAGTGGGGACCAGAACATGTTTTTAACCAACAGAGTGAGGACATTTTTGCAAAGTGAGGACATTTCGGCCGGTCCTCACTTCTTTAAAAGGCTTTTTTGAGATTTCTCACTTAGGTTTTAAGGTTAAAGGTTACAATTAGTTTATGTTAGGGTTGGGGTCGGGCATTTAGTTGTGATGGTGAAGGTTGAGGGTTATCTTAAGGGGCTCTGGAACAAGTTATTATAGTTAACGAAAACTAACGAAATAACAAAAACTAGAATTGAAAAACATTTTCGTTAACTGGAATAAAAATAATAGTTTTTAAAAAAAAAACCAATAACTAACTGAAACTGTATTGTGTGGTTACAAAACTAACTAAAATTATAGTGAAAATGCCCTTCGTTTTTGTCTTTTCCATACATAATGAAGATGGATAAGACAAAGGAAATAAAGGCAAAATTTAATGTGACCTCTTTTAATCTACCAGCCAACAAATACCCCATTACAAAGAAACTAAAACTAACACTAAAACGAATAAAAACTCAACTAAAACTAGCAAACTCACTCACTCATTAAAACTAACTGAATTTGAAAACAAAAATTCAGAACAAAATTAAAACTAAAACTAATGAAAAATCCAAAACTATTATAACCTTGCGAGGGAATTCACTGTTCCTATGAGGGTCCAAAGATAGAGGTACAAGAATGTGTGTGTGTGTGTGTGGACTTATCGATCGATATATAAAAATGGACATGATAGTATTTTTCCGGACTCAGTATATTGTCGTTTACATCGTGACTTTTTGTGCTTTTATGTGTTGTGTTTAAAGTAATGCTGCAAATGTTTGACAGGCAGTAAGAATTGCCGAAAAAAAACTGTTTATACAGCACATACATATGAGTTTCAACAGGGAGACTTTTTACACAAACTTACATAAAACATGAAAAAATATTTGTAAACGAGAGGTACAAATTTAAATTCCTCCTGACTGGATGACACTGAACGTAGTTATGGATTCTGGATCATGGCTATGAGTTCATTGTCATTCAGGTATTTCACACAATCTCCTGATTTTGGGAAAAACAAAACTGTAATTATTGTCATGTTTTTGGGTATCAAGAATTGTGTAATTTCACTTGTGTCACCTACAAAATTTCTGCTATCGTAACACTCCTACACCTACCTGCACAGTTTTGTACATCCTTTAAAGCAAGGGTCTCAAACTCAAATTACCTGGGGGCCGCTGAAGCCAGTATCATAATGACCAAAAAAGACACAAAATTACAAAAAAAGACACAAAATTATTTAAAAAAGACACAAAATGACAGAAAAAAAACGAAATTACTTAAAAAAGAAACAAAATGACCAAAAAAAGACACATAATTACCAAAAAAGACACAAAATATATTAAAAAAAGATACAAAATTACCCAAAAAAATACACAAAATTACCAAAAAAGACAACATTTTTAAAAAAAGATACAAAATGACCCAAAAAATACACAAAATTACTAAAAAAAACAATTATTTAAAAAAGACAAAAAATGACTAAAAAAAGACACAAAATTACCAACAAAAAAAGACACAAAATTATTTTTAAAAGTAATTAAAGGGACCTTCCACACACAACACGGTAAAGTGCCATTCATATAAAACTCACATTAAACTTTCATATCAAGGTGGGGGCCACAAAATATCGTCACAAGGGCCGCAAGTTTGAGACTCATGCTCCAAAGATAAGTTGTAAAATGGACAAGATAGACAAAGTTTATTTAACCAAAAATAATAGAAAATTGATTTTCAGTCGTACGCATGTTTTCAATGTGACATAATCAACCATCACTCGTCATCACTTACTGCCTCACTGACATTCAGCTGCATCTCAATAAATTAGAATATGATGGAAAAGTCCATTTCCAGTAGTTCAAGTCAAACAGCCCCAACCAAGTATTGAGTCATAAAGATGGACATACTTTTCAGAGGCCAATATTTACATATTAAACCTCTGAAGTCCAGTAAATTTTGATTCAAATTTGTCAACTTCCTATGCATTTGTTTCTGTCTCTGTTCAGCATCTTTCAGTCTGTCCTTACATCACATGCATGGCTCCTTTTTCTCCACACAAACTTGGCTTTCAGTCTGATTTTTCAATTTATTTTAATTAATAAAGTATAAAGCTGCCAGGAACCCAAAATACAAACAAAAGACACAGGTGTCTATGGAAATGTACCTTTTTTTAAAAAACATTTATACACACAAAAACAGCAGAAAAAATAATAAATAATAAAACTGCAAAACAGTCTATTTGCATATAAATTAAAATAGTAATAGTTTTCATTGTAGAAAGAAAATTCACATTTTAACAATGTTCTAGAAACATAAATGGCACACTGTTAAAGCTCCTATGATGAACTTTAACTGGCTTTCTCAGCTTGTCTACATATCATATATAAATAAAGTTATGACTGTAAATAAAACATGTGTATTTTCAATAAAAAGTTGGACTCCAGAGGGCTAAACATACTTTTGTAATTTAATTTAAGAGCTGATATCTAGACATGTTCCATGGTTTTCTTGATCGTGATTTTGGTTATTATCAAGAAAACCATGGAAAATGTCCAGATATCAGCTCTTAAATTAAACTCTTTTGAGATATTTTTGTTGATAGCATTATATTTATCCAATCAAATGTACCTTTAGTTGTACCAGCCATTAAAATTAAAAAGAAATTGAAGAAAACAATAATTTTTTCCATGACTGTAAATCAGATTTATTATTATTATCATGAAATATTTCAACCGCCCAGAAAACTTATCAGCAACAATTTGATTAAAGCCCTAACAGAATTTAAACATAACTGAAAATCTTTTTTATTATTCATTAAAAAAAAAAAAAAAAAAAAAAAAGAGTGAAATCTTCCAGTGAAAGCTGTGTGGCTCCTCTGCTGCTACAGGGCACCGAGTCTTCAGCTGGACTCGGGAACAGGTCACCAACTCCATCTGTTCTGCTGATCTCGTGTTGACCTGGTGTTGTTTTCTGCTGAGACCTTTGCCTATCTTCTGTGAACTCTCAGTCAGACGAACGTCAATCTGTAAAAACTTCAACACCCTTGAGGCAGATATGACGGTCCCACATGCTGCTCCTCATTTCAGGAAAATTGACCCAAAAAAACAACTAATTTGTGATAAATTTAAGGTCCCATGACTTTGTGAATAATTATTAGCCCTTCCATTCGTGTAAACGTGATATCTCAGGAACACATTGAGGGAATTGTTTCAAATTTGGCACAAACGTCCACTTGGACTCGAGGATGAACGGGCTAGATTTTGGAAATCATACATCAAGGGTCATGGTACCTGTGACCTCACACCTCAGGAACACCTTGAGGGATTTTCTTTAAATTTGGCACACATGTCCACTTGGACTCAAGGATGAATGGGCTCGGTTTTGGAGGCAATAGGTCAAAGGTCATGGTCACTGTGACCTCACATCTCAGGAACAACTTGAGTGATTTTCTTCAAATTTGGCTCAAATGTCCACTTGGACTCAAGGGTGGACGGGCTAGATTTTGGAGGCAATAGGTCAAAGGTCATGGTCACTGTGACCTCACATCTCAGGAACAACTTGAGTGATTTTCTTCAAATTTGGCACAAATGTCAACTTGGACTCACGGATGAACTGGCTTGATTTTGGAGGCAATAGGTCAAAGGTCACGGTCACTATCACCTCACATCTGAGGAACATCTATGTAGTCTGGTTGTCTGTCCCATTCGTATAAACGTGATGTCTCAGGAACACATTGAGGGAATTGTTTCAAATTTGGCACAAATGTCCACTTGGACTCGAGGATGAACTGGCTAGATTTTGGAAGTCATACATCAAAGGTCATGGTCCCTGTGCCCTCACATCTCAGGAACATCTTGAGGGAATTGTTTCAAATTTGGCACAAATGTCCACTTGGACTCAAGGATGAACTGGCTAGATTTTGGAAGTCATACATCAAAGGTCATGGTCACTGTGACCTCACATCTCAGGAACAACTTGAGTGATTTTTTAAAAATTTGGCTCAAATGTCCACTTGGACTCGAGGATGAACTGGCTAGATTTTGGAAGTCATACATCAAAGGTCATGGTCACTGTGATCCCACATCTCAAAGACAGACAACAAGACTACATAGATGTTCCTAAGGCCTTCCCATTCGTGTAAACGTGATATCTCAGGAACATCTTGAGCAATTTTCTTTAAATTAGGCACACATGTCCACTTGGACTCGAGGATGAACGGGCTAGATTTTGGAAGTCATATGTCAAAGGTCTTGGTCCCTATGACCTCACATCTCAGGAACACCTATGTAGTCTGGTTTGTGTGTCCATAAGGCCCTCCCATTCGTGTAAACGTGATAAATTTAAGGTCCCATGACTTTGTGAATAATTATTAGGATGAGTTTTTAAGTGTATGCAGATGAAACAATGTTACATAACTTGAATCAGCCACTCCGTCTCCTGGAGAGCCTCAGGTGATTAACGCACAGCAGGAATGTGCCACAACCACAGCCCAGGAGCAAAGTGTTCAGGCCAACTGCATGAAAGGCACATTGTGACAGTTTCAATCGACACCAGTCAATCTGACACATCGGGTTTGGCTCGACTCATTAGATTGACAAGTTCTCACTTTGATTTCCTGCGATGCTTCATTCCCACACTGTTCCTAAGTGACTACTGAGTATTTATACATCTTAGGAAACAATTTAATGGAGATCAGCTGCTCCATCTTCACTCTTTGTCCCAACCAACCACTCAACACCGCAAAACCAATTTGTGGTAGTAGGTGAGGAGTAGAGTGTAACCTTGTGTATTGATTTGTGTTTTCAAGCCTCGGCGCCCAAAGGCATTATGTAGTCTGGTTGTCTGGTTGAGGGTTGGTTGGGCCGTCTCATTCGTGTAAACATGATATCTCAGGAACACCTTCAGTGAATTTCTTCAAATTTGGCACACATGTCCACTTGGACTCAAGGATGAATGGGCTCGATTTTGGAGGCAATAGGTCAAAGGTCATGGTCACTGTGACCCCACATCTCACAGACAGACAACAAGACTACATAGATGTTCGTAAGGCCATCCCATTTGTGTAAACGTGATATCTCAGGAACACCTTGAGGGAATTGCTTCAAATTTGGCGCAAATGTTCACTTGGACTCAAGGATGAACTGGCTAGAGTTTGGAGTCAATAGGTCAAAGGTCATGGTCACTGTGACCTCACGTCAGGCCCGTTTTTGTGAAGGCGATATCTTGAGGGAATTTCTTCAAATTTGGCACAAAATGCAATCTTGGAACCAATTGACTATCACCTGATTTTGAAGTTTTTTCGGAGCTTTTTAAAAAAGGTATCCAGCTTTTATATGCAGAGAAACTATCCGGTTCTAGATGTTGCCTCTCACCTCCATCTCCGTTTGTGCTTTTCAAGCTGCTAATTGGACTGTAGAAAAAAAGAAGAGGTGGTAGTCTTGGCCCAGGTGCCTGTTGTTGTGAAGTTCATACATTTGCTGGCAACACCAAATACCACCAGGAATTCTAGCCGTTGCCCCTGGAGGCTAACGCTGAGATTTATACACTGGAAATTAATCATTCATTCATTCAATCATCAATCAGTTCGCACAAGTGTCTCTTTCCAGTAACTGTGTCCCTCATATAAACAAAACAGGAACAGGCTGGTGGATGTGGATGATGTGCAAAGCGATAAAAAGCAAAAGCATCATCAGCCCTTCAACAGTGGCTTTCTTTGTGTTTTTTTTTATGATGTGATTTTGTTTTTCAGTCAGTGACTGACACACTGTTTACTCAGACGTCTGCTTTTACTCAAAAATGTTACCCTGTAACAAACAAAACACCTGACAGCATATTTTTGTGTTCCTATTTATTTATGTCAGATAAAAAATGTTCGTATTGTGAATAATCTTGCAGTTTATATGGGGATATTCTGTCTGTCTAGTCTTATTTTTGGAAAAGGAAGTGTAACCAAATATCCATTCAAACGATCTCTCATATTGGTTAAACATAAAAAAAGGTTAAATCAAAGGGAAGTGTTCATAAAGTGATTGATTTCTGATGAAATGCTGCCAACTGTAAAAAATTGTGTGTTCCGTGGATTATCCAGAGTGATTGGTACTGATTTTAATTTAATTTTTCTGGAAAATTTTTTTTTAGTGTTGCAGGCTCCACAAGCATCACACCGTTCTCCTTGTTTTCGATTAGAAGATCGCAAAACCTGGCAACAACAAATCACCTACAGAGTTAAAGGTAAGTGAGAAAAAATGTATATGTAATGTATGTATGATTTAGGTCAGGGGTTTACTAACAAAAGAGCCGTTGTTGGCCAAAAAAGAGAAAAAAATGTTGGAATGGAGTTGCAAAACTTATTTTGAGCCTTACAGTGAAGATAAAACAGCCTACTAAGTCTAAAATAGCCCACCAGCATTACTAAAAGGTCATAATCAGCATTTATTAACATGATTTTGTAAGATTGCAGCGAAGACTCAGGTGCAAATGAGAGGCTGGACACACTCAAAACTAGATTTGAAGTTGGCAAAATTTAGAGTTTGTTTCAAGAACTATGATGCACATTTTAGCTGGGTAAAATATATCTATAAAAATGTTTTAATGCTGTGTATAAGCTACACAACCTGCAGATTTAGGTGAACTTTGGTGCATCATCTTTGTTCTGGAGCAATACTTTATTTGCGTCTTAATCTCCAGCTTTCTTTAATGTTGTATAGGAGCATAGTGAACACATTGTTACAGACAAACCTTTAATCTTCTGTACATTTCCTCACAGACGCTGCATCAGTGCAGGAAGTCAAGTCATGTCAAGGGACAGATGGTTGCATTAGATGCCGTGTATTTATAAATGACATTACATAGAAAATGGAATTGGTCACAGAGACTAACAACAGCATACTTTTGGTACATTAGATTAAAATTTGGAACTCAATTTGGGATTTTAAATCGGATTGGCACCGGGCATGTCGCTCTGCAATGTGCCTGGTGCTATAAAAGACAAGAAAACATCATGGATGCCCCTTAAATATGATTGTGCAACAGAGCAACAGGAACACTGCAGGCACCAGCTGCAAACAGACACAGTAGAACAAAAAAACAATGAGTTGTCATCTCACTTTATTTAATAACCTAGACCCCCACCACCAAGGGCTATTGCATTAAAAAAAAAATCTCAAATCGTACAAAAAAATCAGCCCCTCAGCAAAATGAGGTGAAACAGAACATGTTGCAAACTTGGAGTTTCCTCGTTCGAAGCTGTACCTACTATTCTGGGGGGCAGACGAGTTGATTAAAATGTTCATACATGTTTAACACTGACATGGCTCTGTTGTTTGAAAGTGAGAAACATCTATGACAAGTGACACATATTGAAATTAATACAGACAAAAATAATGCACCATGAGTTTAAAGCATACTGTAACTGGTAGACATAAACAAAAAACATCTACAGCATTTGCAGTGCATAGAAACATAAATAACACTGGACACAAATACACTGTAAATATATGTACATATAGTTAAGGGCTGGTCGATGCATAGCAAGGCTCCTTAGTACCACCACAGTGCTGCTAACTTACAGTAATCAAGTCTTTCCTGTTGTTCCACTTAAAGGATTGCACTGAGCAGAGGGTCATTGCAGTGTTCCCCCTACTATCGCCTTAAAGACAGAAACAAAAATATGTGATCTACCTATTTTATGTGCACTCATTTCATTTCGGCTCTACTTGTCGCGCTATTTCCCACTTTTTCTTTCTGTCTGTGGTTCAATGGGGGTGCGCGTGGAGCAGAGAGACAGCATTCAAACTCTCTATAGCAAGCTAAGTTGTTGCTCGCTGCCAATATATCCTGGCCTGTTTCAACGGAGGCTAAATAATGTGCATGCAGACTGAAAATCTGTGGCGAAACTGTGGTTTTTCCCTGGGGAGATGCAGTGATTTACATCAACTAACGGTGAATCCCCATTGGATGCATTTCAAACATCCCTCACGGATCAAATTATATGTTTATTTTTGTGTCGTTTTCTGCATAGACAGCTGTTTAAATCACCTAAATATCCCTTTGTGTGTATGATTTTATACACCGCATCTACATTCATTGATCAGTGCTCCCGGTCTGTTTGTGTCGCTGTTTCACTACATGCAGATTCCCCTCACTTACTACAGTGGATCGGGATATAAAATCAATCAGTAAATGCAAACATTGTTGATTTCTTTCCAAGAAGCTGACATGAAAACTATCCAGTAAATCAGCAAATTTCTGCTGTCAGTCAGCTTGGTGAAGGCAAGTTAGCAAGCCGATGTCCGGCTACTGACTGAGGTGAGGCTCACAAACAGACCGGGAGCCTCGATTAATCAATTAACATGTGGTACAGAAGTAAAAAATACAGCAGGATACTTGTGTGATTTTAAACAGCTGTCTATGCAGGTTATGCTTCACTTAACACGACCGTAGACGGAGTCAGAAGCCGTGTTTCCGTGAAAGTCGAATAAAAATTTGACGCAAAATTTTGAAATGAATTAGATTCAGGAATTAGATTAAATTGGGCGATTTCTAATTGTTCTTTATGTTGGAGTGGAAACAGCTGATTGGTTAACTATTTTTCGAAAAAGACCAAAACAACCTCAAGCAAGCCTAAAAACTTTTATGCGCATTTTCAAAACTTTTTAGAATTTTGGTGTTTCCATCAAGCTTTTCTCATGAGAATCTTCAAAATGCGCAGAGATAGTCATTGATTTATTGCCTAGAAGCCGGAGGAGAAGCTCACAAACAGACCGGGAGCATGGATTAATCACTTAACATGCATTAAATAAGTTCAAAACACATACAGAGTGGAATATTTGTGTGATTAAAACAGCTGTCTATGCAGATTATGCTTCACTTAACACGGCCGTAGACGGAGTCAGAAGCTGTGTTTCCATGAAAGTCGAATAAAACTTTGAAGCAAAATTTTGAAATGTTGCAATAAAGAAAATATGAATTAAGGAGTTTCCATCAGCTGGTTTAGAGCGAATAAACAAAGCAGCAGTAACATACTTTGGTCAGAAGATGGCAGTGTAATGTATTGCTGTAGGCTAATCCGTCAGTAAACGGGAGAAGAAGAAGAGATTGAGCAAGAGAGAAAAAAAAAAAAAAAAATCTGACAACTTTGGCCACCCACGAGAGAAAGAATATCTTCAGGAATTAGATTCAATTGGGCAACTTCTAATTGTTCTTTTATGTCGGAGTGGAAACAGCTGACTAGTTACCTACATATCGAAAAAGACAAACAACTTCAAGGAAGCCTAAAAACTTTTATGCGCATTTTCAAAACTTTTTCAAATTTTGGGGTTTCCATCAAGCTTTTCTCATGAGAATCTTCAAAATGCGCAGAGATATTAATTGATTTATTGCCAAGAAGCCGGAGGAGAAGCTCACAAACAGACCGGGAGCATGGATTAATCAATTAACATGCATTAAATAAGTTCAAAACACATACAAAGCGGAATATTTGTGTGATTAAAACAGCTGTCTGTGCAGAAGACTGAGTCGGTGTGGATTGCACAGTAGAGAAATCATCTCCTAGTAGGGTTGTCAAAAGTATCGATACTCCAAAAAGTATCAATACTAAAACGTTGTATCCGGATACGATACTCATTTTCAAAAGTATCGATCGATTGTTGTTATGTGTGTAAAGCATAGCCAAGGAAGGAACACTTAAGTTATTTTTTATTTTTTTATCAAGCTTGCCTAATATTGTGCACAACATACAACCTCAAAATATTGTTGTAATTGTTATTGTTTATTGTATTTATTTATTTTTTGCACTACCTCAGACCTGAAGCTTGTTATCATAGTTGCAGTTTCTTTTTGCTTTGCTTCGTTTTGTTTTTTTTATTATAAATATTTAACCTGTGGTTCTGTTAATTTTTACATGTTGCATTTTTCTTGTTAATAAAAACATTTCTGTTAAATTTTGGGGTCTTAGTTTTTATCCTTGTGGTATCGAAAATGGCATCGAGTATCGAATATTTTCCTGAGTATCGGTATCGAGTTGAACATTTTAGTATGGTGACAACCCTAAATACCTTGGCTCAAGCTAATAATGGCGATAGCAACCCCCCCGTTGCCCATCTGCCCCAGTGGTAGTCAGCCTCGGGGGGGAAACTGAAACAGTATTGCACTGTGAAGCAAAATAAGAACTATCATGGGAGCTGTGAAGCCACTAACATCAGCTTGCAAGGAAGACTTGTAACTTAATTTTTGCAATGAGCGTGATGAATGGAACCTCACTGACCCGCCTCACAGCTACAATCACAAGTCTGCTCTCACACAAAAAAAGTCCTTCCCCATTTCTGCGGTAACAAAAGTATTTTTTATATTGGCCTCTTATTCCTTCAAGTGGTCCTAATCAGAGCAGAAAATTGTTAAAATCATCTGGCGCTAGGTTTCAGAATGGTCTCGAGGAAACAGGAGTTGACATATTTGAGCTTTTCTTAATTATTTCTTAATTAGTCTCAAATGACAGTAGTGACTACAGGGCGGTTTTGGTTTTAATGCAAGGGCTACTACAAAAACGTGTAAATGTGTAACTGTTTTGTGCAAATGTGTTGTGAAAATTCCCCCTGTAGAGTAGAAGGAACTCGAAAATGAGTAACACATGATGAAGCCTGACGCCGAGGATGAGTGTGCGTCATTGTTGACCGCACATAAAATGGGTGTTGGCCTGGTCAAAAGGGATGTGCATGGGGTAGTTAACGGAGAAAAAAACATTTATTTGGGACATGTTGTGTCGAAAGGATGAGAGAGCGTGGAGTAATGTGACAAAGGGAGTGAGGAAACAGACTTTAAATGGGATCACAATGAGATTTAGAGGTGAAGGCAGCTGTGAGCACAGAGGCCGATGATGTAGTGGCAGGAAGTGAGATCAATAAAGATTAGACGGCGGTGCTGTTGATGTAGTGTAGAAGGTTATTTTCAATCTGTGTGGCTTTGGGCTATTTTGAGGCGTAAACTCTGCCGATATCATCCCGCCTTGAGGAAATCTCGTTATTTCCTTTAATTGTCCGTGATACAATCATTCTGTTTTTCAAACAATAACACACAGGAGTGACTCACATCTTAAGTGAAGATAAAAAAAAAAGAAAAAAATCCAGTGATAAACAATGACTACACATAGAAAAACAAACTATTATTTATAACTACTGCAGATATGTGAAGTCACATTCAGATCGAGCACACACACACACATTGGCGTCTAGTCTACATCTGCCAGAAGCTTTTAAATAGATTATCCCAAATTGGCTTTGTGCTTTTTTTTGTGTTTCATACATTTTGTGTGCGGATCAACATTTCCCTTCTTTACATGATTAGTGTTAAATCAACAGGGCCATGCTGAGCAGCCTGCAAACGAGTGAACAAATCGAAAAAAAAGGAGTAAAATGATGATTAAGAGTACACGTTTCTAAAGGGGGGAGTTCAGTCTGATCCCGGAGCGTTAAAGAGCTCTATAAAAGAAGTCCAGCTATAAGTTACCACGATGTCAATCACCACTTAATATGCGCTCAATCTCCTCTAGTCTCTTCAAAGCAGCTGCCCTTTTTTCCTCTATATCGTTAATCTCTTTAGTGGACTTACCCTTAGTCCGCTTGTCAGACTGGCTACTGTCCAAAGACTCTGATTGGTCTACGCCCACACCTCCGAGGCTTTCTGCAGAGGATTTCCGCACATTCTTCTCCTCCCCAGCCCCCTTTCCCACAGCATCAGAACCCCTCCCTTCCTCCTCCTCCGCCTCCTCGGCTCTCTTCGGCTTCTCCTCTTTATCCGAAGCGCTGGCTCCCTCTGTTGACGTCAGCGGATGCCCCGCTGCGCTCATCGCGGCCATTTTGCTGCGTACGATCATCAAGTGGCGCCGCACGTACTCCTCGTTGGGCGCCAGGGCCAGCGTTTCCTCCAGGCAGCGCTCGGCGCGCGGCAGGTCGCGCTCCTCGAAGTAGACCACGCACAGGTTGTGCTTGCCTTGCACGTTGGTGGGGTCCATGCGCAGGATGCGCTCGAAGCAGTCTTTGGCTCCTCGCGTGTCCTTCTTGTGGTTCATGAGGATGTCCCCCTTCAGGATGAGGCCCTTGATGTGCTCCGGATGGTGGCGCAGCAGCTCGTCCAGGGCCGGCAGCGCGTCGATCTCCCGTTTGGACTGAGAGTAGAGCAGCGCCAGGTTGAACAGGGCGCTGCGGAAGCCGGCCTGCAGGTCGATGGCTTTACGCATCCACCGCTCCGCCGCCGCGTTCTCATTGGCGTCCATGGCCAGCATGCCCAGGTTGAAGTAGCCGTTGGCGTCGTCGGGCTCCTCGTCCACGTAGATCAGGAAGCGTCGGTTGGCCTCGGGCCAGAACTTTGGCTCACCTGAAGCAGAAAACAAAGACATGATGTTAGGGATGCACGATATTAGCTTGAAAATGAACTATCGGACAACGGCCGACATAATAAAGTGATTAAATACCGTATTTCCTCAAATAGTAGCCGGGGCTTCTATTAATAAAACATCAGTTTGGGACCCGGCTAATAATAGGGGCAGGCTATTATTTGCATTGTAGCCAGTTACCCGGATGTCGGCCATATTGGAAGTACTGGGATGTAAACAAACAATGAACAGCACGCTGAATGTTCATTTTAAGCAGGATTTAAAATGTCTAAACTACTAAAAAGCCCAGAAGAACGTGCGTAAACGGCTCGACTTTACAGAGAATGACTAGGACAGCAGGAGAAACAACCATATTTACCTACAGTACTAACTCGTGTGGCCAAACTTCTAAATACAGGTGTTGTGTGGAAATCTGTTACCGTCAAATGATGTTTCCTGAATTTTATTGCTTAGACGTTGTGTATCCTTCTTTCTTTAATGTATAAATCTGTACTCTTGTTTCTTTACTCAGCTGCTTCAATTTGAGCCATTTCTGTGGTAGTCTGTCAGAGATATGAACACAGTTGAGATTTAATGGGATTTTTGTATCCAATGCAAGCTGTGATTTGTTTTTTTTTACATTTTGCACTGAAGTTGTGACTCTTCTCAACCCTAAAACTTATTTTATTTTGTTAACATTTATTTAGCAATGGTCTGGTAATATCAATGTATACCTTAAGGTCAATTGAGGAAAATGGTTCAATTCAATAAAAAGGTAAAGTCTGATCATGCAGTAAACACATCCAAAAATCCAAAGAATCCATACTGGTTTTTAAGAAAGCCATTGTGAACAGAAATTTTAAGTTGCTTCCAAACTTTTGGCCTGTAGTGTATGTCAATAAGTCATAACAAATGTATCCTATTCTGTTTAATTATACAGATTTTTAAGGTCTGGGTTATTGGTTAACGGTAGGAGTCGATGTTAGCGTTAGCCCGAGTTCAGAGTTTGGGCCAAACCAGGTCTGACGACGCATCACCACCTGAGCATCATGTGTAGAGCTGCACGTCGTATTCCAGCCCTGTAGGCAATTTGTGCCATTCAGAAAATTTAACACAGATGTAAGCGGAAATAAGAATGTGAGGAATTTTGAAGAGAAGATGTGAGTTCAATTAGGCGACACAAAGCCAGCTCTCTGAACATTTAAAGAGCTTGTTTGCACTCTGCAAAACATTTCTTCAAGAGCTCGTACCGAGCTGAACTTCCTGCTAAGTGACCCTTCAAGTTCAACTTTAATCAAGAGAGAAAGCCGAGACAAAGGACTATAGAAATAAGGGGCTACTGGAGAATACTGTGGAAATGTAAAAACGATAATATCACACATGTGACGTTCTACATGAGTTGTTTATCCACACTGAAAATCTCTTATTACACACATGTCCATACAACCTCAGAGTGATGACAGCACTTGATGCTGAGGTTACAACTCCCCCGATAGAGGAAAAACCTGCATTTTCATGCTCCGGCTGTGTTTAGATGGAGACGATCTGGACAGAAAACACAAAAGTGGCGTTCCGTTCCAAAAAAAAAAAGTTTTTAAAAAATACAATATTTGCCTCATATTGTAGAGTAGAAGTAGAAAGTTGCATAAAATAAGAAATACTCAAGTAAAGTACAAGTACATCAAAATTGTCCTTAAGTACAGTACTTGAGTAAATGTACTTAGTTACTTTCCACCACTGAAAACCAACATGCCCCCGCTGCTGGCCGGCTACAAAAACTCCCTCATGTCTAGAGAGCAAACAGTTGTTCTGAATGTGGCATGTAGAAACTTTAAATCAGGGGTCTCAAACTCAAATTACCTGGGGGCCGCTGGAGGCAGTATCAAAATGACCAAAAAATTTAATTAAAAATTACTTTAAAAAAAAGACATAAAAAGGCAGAAAAAAACCTAAATTACTTAAAGACACAAAATGACCAAAAAGACACAAAATTACAAAAGAAAAAGACACAAACTGACAGAAAAAACACTAAATTACTTTAAAAAGACACAAAGTTACCCAAAAAATACACAAAATTACTAAAAAAACACAAAATTATTAGAACAAGACACAAAATGACCAAAAAAGACAAAATCACAAAAAAAAAGGACACAAAATCACCAAAAAGACACAATTTCTAAAAAACAAGACACAAAATGACCAAAAAAAAGACACAAAATGACCAAAAAAAAAGACACAAAATGACCCAAAAAGACACAAAATTCCTAAAAAAATAAGACACAAAATGCCTGAAAAAACACTAAATTACTTTAAAAAGACACAAAATGACATTACATAACATTTCCACTTCTTGCGGTAACAACAACACGGCAGATAATAATACTGTAATAAAACTCTCCGGTAGCAGCTGCCTTTCTTTTTGTTAATGTCGTCATAGTCGTCACATTAAACTTTCATATCAAGGTGGGGGCCACAAAATATCATCACGAGGGCCGCAATTGACCCGCGGGCCGCGAGTTTGAGACCCGTGCTTTAAAACATAAATGTGCAGAAAGGAAGGAGCAGGAAGTATCAGTTTGACCAACTTGGAGCATGTTGTGTAATACTATCAAGCAATTAAGACAAATCTAGAGTTGACGTTGGGTGGAACAAACAAACTGCTGGAAACCTTTTGATTGATGAAGTCGTAATAAAAACGTCGACACCTGAGCTGACATTTGAAACGTTCAGAGTCACGGCAGGTTAGTGCAATCAAAGGAAAAACCGCCGTGTCAGCAAGAAATATTGTTTCCTTTCACTGCTCATATCTTGGTCAATTCTGTTTGAACCACCCTACATAAAATACATAAAAAGGCTTGTCATCCTAACAAAGAACTATAGAGATATAAGGGATTGTGATGGTCGTAAAGCGTGCAGGAACGCAGCAGCGAGATTTACAGAAGTAAAGAAACCTGGGTGGAAAAGCCAACATGGAACAATATATGTAAATATAACTGGGTGATTCTCATGAACATGGTGCAGCTCATGGCAATAATCCAAGAGCATTGAATACATATTTTCTTTGACCCTTTATAACCTATACAATCTAAAGTCACTGTTTAATATGAATTTATAATCTTTTTAAGGAATTTTAATGTATTTTCTGACATTTTTAGAGACACTGTGAGCTAAATTAATTACCGTAACACATTTTTAAAAAAATATATATATTTTTTTTCTTCTTTTTTTTTTGGCAAGCACTTAAATGTGCTCAAGGGTAGCTGGTATCACCAACATGTATTTTATTAAAATATACAAATTTTTAATGCAAACAATTCTATCATTACCGTAACATTTAACCATTTTTCATCAATTTTCATTCAGATTTTGTTCTTTATACATTGGTAAAAACCATTATATTTGATTATATTCTGTTGAATTATACATTTCAAACAAATGTGTATTTATTTTTATAAAGCTTATTAAATATTTATTGTATATAAGTGTGAGGAAACCATGACATTTTCATCTGGACGCATTACAGTAATGA
This sequence comes from Centropristis striata, assembly GCF_030273125.1. Classification (NCBI taxonomy): domain Eukaryota; kingdom Metazoa; phylum Chordata; class Actinopteri; order Perciformes; family Serranidae; genus Centropristis; species Centropristis striata. The sequence goes on from NC_081522.1 coordinate 36,349,820, forward strand.
AATTGTGAATCAAAAATGTGTATAAAAATATTGACAGAATTGTGCCTCATTATGGTTATACTGTTCCTTCATATAAAAGTGAAATATATTTAGTTTAATAAAGTATGTCCTTATAATCTTCATAGACAGAACTTAGACTGGCTTCATGAGAATCACCCACATGCTTATTTTTATTGTCACAAAGTCCTGACAGAAACATGAACTCTGTGCGACTGCTTTCCGGGTTCATTGCCATATCAGGTTTACTTCTCAAGAATGAGTTTTTCTTTTCTGTTTGGATTTGGACGTATTAAATGTTAGTTTTTTCCTGAGTCAGTTAGATTAACTGTTTTTGTTTTTCCTACTTCTCTCGCTGGTGCTGTAGGTCCTTTGGGTGCAAACAGAATAGATTTTGGACACTGTTCATGACAATAACCAAATATTGTAGGTACCAAAAGTTACAACAGCAACATTGAATTGATGTGACACTCAATGTACAATATCGAACCACAAAAGTCTGTTTTTCCTCCTTTTTTTGGTTTAATCCTTAGAAGTCTAAGCATTCACATTACTTAACCCTTTGGAGTTTGGGGATATTTTGTCGGTTTTTGACTCCTTTTCATTCTGCCTGTATAAACCACTTAAAAATCAATTTACCATGATGTGTTGGTATCATTGTTTTCAGCACAACCTCACCTATATGACCTGATCATTATTTTCATTTTGACTTACTGGATCAACATTTTGAACACAAAAATCCCCAGAAAAAAAACACAAAAAACAAACCAAAAACACACACAAAATGACAAAAGACACATACAAACACACTCAAAACACACCAAAAACATAATAAAAGTACAAAAACCACACAAAAATTACAAAAAAAATCACATAAAAAACCCAAAGAAATTACAAAAAACACAGATAAAAACACAAAGAAATGACAAAAAACAACAAAAAAAAACAAAAACAGTTAACACAAAAGATTGCAATACAAATGCTAAGAAGGGAAAATATCCTACGTTGTATGAAACCTGTTGGCCTCAACAAAGATAAAATAAAAAAAAAACAAAAGGGAGTTTTTATTTTTTTTTGTAACCACATAAGCCGGAATATTCTTCCTGGAACTGGAAACCACATTTACTGCCAACACTAAACAGCCAAAAACCTCCTCGCCGTAAATATTAATGCTTATTTTTTATCATCCTGACAGAAACTTGGCCATGAACTCTGTGCCACTGCTTGCCAGGTTCATTGCAACATCAGGTGCACTTCTTAAGAATGTGGTTACACCCTAAAGGTGGCATCAGGTTCCTTTTGTCTTCCCTTTTGTCTGCAACAGTTGGTGTGAAACAGTATTTAAATAAGTGCCAAGTAATGCTTTTACTTAGAAATACGTGCTGCAGACTGGAACATATTTCAGGAGCCACTCACCAGATTCCTGCATGAGAAGTGCTGAGTTGAAGAGAGCCAGTTTGTGCCGTGGGTTCAGCTCCAGGGCGTGGTTGAAGTTCTTCAGGGCTTCTGAAGGGTCCTTCATCTCGATGTTGACGATGGCCAGGTTGTACCACAGGTCGGCGTTGGTGCGGTCCAGCTCCAGCGCTCGCAGGTAGGCGTCCCGGGCTTCGGTCAGCTTGTTCATCTTCAGGAGCAGCTCCCCTCTGAGACCAATCAAATCAAAGAAATTAGCATACAACGAGATATCAGAAGTTAAAGCATGGTAATAGTAAATACTTTAGTACTAGAAAGGCCGGAAAAGTAATGGAAGCAGCATTTTTTGTCATGCATTTGCAGGAATTTGTGCACAATTTCTAGGGTTTTGAATCAATTATTCCTTATTTTTGGAACTTTTCCCCATCAGAGCTGTATTTCAAGGTTCTTGTTAGTAAGCAGCAGTGGTGGAACAAGTATTCAGATCTCCTACTTAAGTAAAAGTACTAAAACCACACTGTGAAATTACTCCACGACAAAATTGTGGATTAATACACCAATACACAAGACTTGTGTCTACTGTTTAAAGTTTCAATGGAGTCTCTAGGTGAAATTATGCCGGAGAAGTAGACGTTTGAAAATCTCCAATTATTGTTCTTTTTCGATCATTTTTTTTTTTGGCCATCCCATTCACTTCAATGCAACATTTTGGGCAGACTTACAAAGTCCTGCATTCAAAACTTACTGAAGCAAAAGTACAAAAGTATCAGAAAAGGTGCTTAAAGTATCGAAAGTAAAAGTACTCGATCTGCAGAATGGACCCCCTCAGATTGTTTTATATATACTAAATATATTATTGAGTTATTATTATTGATGCATTTATGTAAGCAGCATTTTCATTATCTCAAGGTAGGATGAATCTGAAACACTTTCAAAACCTACCTACTGTGCAGTATTTTTTTTCAACGTGCAATACTTGGCAACGTGCAATATTTGTCCCTATAATATGCAATATATACTACTATTATATACTACGATATTACTACATGGGTAATACTGCATATAGCATCATATCTGCTTTGGCAAATTAAGACTGTGCACCTCACCTCCCTTTCTTGCCCATGTTTATATTGTATGCATGTATATATATATATATATATATATATATATTTTACTGTTGCACTGCTTTTTGGAGTCGGGTTTTAATCTCATTGTACATTGCCGATAGTGACAATAAAGGCCTTCTATTCTATTCTATTCTATTATGAAGATTAGTTTAAAAAAATGTCTAATCACTTTAAATGTATCATGTTTATTATGTTAAATCTCGACATGAAAAGTAACTAAAGCTGTCAGCTAAATGTAGTGGAGTAGAAGTATAAAGTTACATAGAATGGGAATACTCAAGTAAAGTACAACTTCATCAGAATCGTATAAAAAAATACAGTACTTAAGTAAATGTACTAAGTTTTTGTCCACCAATGGTAAACAGTCCATCTGGAATAAAATCCAAATCCTATGGTTTGCAAAGAAAAGTAAGCCTTAAAATTATGTCATGCACAATCATTTTATTTTTAAATTAAAACTGTATTAAAGCCAAAAATCTGAACTGTGTCTGACATATTGCAGTGACGAGTAATGCAACAGCTAAACTACAATAGTTAAATAAAACCTTCAATCCTGGTGTAACTAAAATAACTAAGATTAAGATTATTACTTAACTGGAAAAAAAGGAATCCAATAGCACCTTATCTGACTCAAGAACAAATACTACAAGCAGTAATTAGCTATCAATGACATATCTAAGTCAACTGTCAGTACAGAGTTAAAACCGTTAAAGAAAATAAATGTTACAAGTTCAGTTTGCAGCGATTAAAAAACCCCCAAACATATTATGTTGTAGTTTTCCACAATATGAAAGCAATTAAGAGCATGTGAAGTTAAAGTATTCCTGTTGGTGTGTGGAGAGAATAAAGGCTGATAAATCATGCTTGAAGCTCAGCTCTTGCCTGCTGATGTAGGCTTGTTTGAAGTCTGGTCTCATGCTGATGGCCTGTCGGTAGAGCTGGTCCGCCTCCTCCAGTCTCGATTCGTTGGCTCGGATCAGATTAGCGAGGTTTATGTAAACGTTCAGATGGTTGGGGGCCACACGTGTCGCATACTTCTTACCGGGAATAACCTGATGAGTGGTGAGACGGAGAGATCAGTAACAGCAACATGTTGGAAGACAATCTGTCTGATCTGTGGCACAGAAAAGATTATTAGACATTATTTCTGGGCTGTAATGTAGATGTTTGTGTGCTTACAGTCCTAATAATGGGTTATGTTTCTTGTGTCACTGTTCTCTTGTTGGTGGTGTTTTTGAAATCAGCTTAAGCAAATTAACCAATGAAGATGGTGGCTAATGAGGGTCTAAGGACAGAGGGTGATGTACCATGGACAGTCTGTAAAGCTCTTTAAGGGAAAGTTGTGGCACTCCAAGTATATATTTTCTTATTTATTTCTCCCCTTTTTTAAATGGTCCAGCCCTTTTTCAAGTGTGCTTTAGGTGTTGGGTTTTAAGGGCAGTTTTGGTTGAGGCTTGTTTAAAAGCTCTGAACTGCTGTGTGTATACAGTACAGGCCAAAAGTTTGGACACACCTTCTCATTCAATGCGTTTCCTTTATTTTCATGACTATTGACATTGTAAATTCATCAAAACTATTAATGAACACATGTGGAATTATGTACTTAAGAAAAAAGTGTGAAATAACTGAAAACATGTCTTATATTCTAGTAAGCAAAGGGTGGCTACTTTCAGGAATCTAAAATACAAGACATGTTTTCAGTTATTTCACACTTTTTTTGTTCGGTACATAATTCCATATGTGTTCATTCATAGTTTTGATGCCTTCAGTGAGAATCTACAATGTAAATAGTCATGAAAATAAAGAAAAACGCATTGAATGAGAAGGTGTGTCCAAACTTTTGGCCTGTACTGTACATGTGTGTTCACATGCGTGTTTGTATGTTCATCAGTTTACTTCATGGAGACAAAGCCTCAGGACCCCATGAAATTGGGGGTGGGAATGTGTCGTCTACCTATTTTTCATTATTATTATTATTATTATTATAATACTCAATATTGTTGATATGTTTGGTTGGTAGTATTGCTATTGTTATTTATTTATTGTTTGTTATGCTACACTATAGGGCTGGGCGATATATCGATATAAAAGATATATCGATATATTTTAAAATGCGATATGGAATTAGACCATATCGCATATATCGATATAGTTCAATTTTTTTTCTTTCTTGCTTTATAGATAAATGCTGCCCTTACTATGGTTTGTCATATTTGAGTTATTTTATAATGTTCGTTATTCTTTTCACATAAAAATATATTCATTTCGGAAAAAGATTGGCTTATTTTATTTCATAGGCTATTTTTATTTCAGTTTTAATGGAGCTTTGATTAAAAAAAAAAAAAAAAAAAAGGTTCTCCTGTTGTTAAACAGTATTTTTTATTTTACTTAAATAAACAGTTTTAATAAAACTACTTGTGACATGTAATTGACTTTGACTGAACATTTGCTCTCACTCTGCGATAAAAATATCGGGACATATATCGTATATCAATATTGAGCCTAAATATATCGGGATATGACTTTTGGTCCATATCGCCCAGCCCTACTACACGACCATTTTATCTTCTTTGTTGCTGTTGCTATTATTGCCCAATTGATGCTTGCCACACCTGCTTGTTTGTTTGTTTGAAACTAAATGAAAAAAAAAAAAAAAAAATGATCACAAAAAAAAAACCAAGAGCATGCTTCAGTTGTAAAGTCATAACTGCCACAGAAGCATTTTATGTAAACATGTCGCACTTGTTGCATCATATAATTTAAAAGTGGATATGTCATCTCGACTATGAAGCCTCTGACTGCCACAGGAGGAACGAGAGGCAGAGAAACACATGAATGGAGAGCTTCCAGGAGGCGGGGCTTGTGGCTGGAGCTGTGCATGAATGAGTGTTCTGTTTGAACTGGCTCCAAACATTTGTGCACTAATTCGAGGAGGTACCTGTGGCATGAGGGACTTGGCAACCAAGTAGGCATCTTCTGCCTCTCTGGACTTGTTCAAGTTCTTGTAGGTTCTTCCGACATTCATGTGAGCTCCGATGTCGTCTGCAGACACATTGTGTAGAGAAAAACATGAGGCAACGGATGGAAAAACAGCTGAAATATGCAGTCCTGGTGATTCTTATGACCACGGTACAGCTCATAGCAAAAACCCAAGAGCACTGAATACATATTTTCTTTGACCCTTTTTAACATAAACAATCTAAATTCACTGTTTAATATGAATTTATAATTTATTTAAAACATTTTTAAGGTATTTTCTGACATTTTTAGAGACACTGTGAGCAAAATTCATTACCGTAACCGTAATAAAAAATTTTTTTTTCTTTTTTTTCTTTGGCAAGCACTTAAATATGCTCAAGTGTAGCTGGTATCACCAAAATGTATTTTATTAAAAAATACACATATTTTAATGCAAACAATTCTATCAACTCAACTTTATTTGTAAAGCACTTTAAAAACAACAGCCGCAACAAAGTGCTGTACATAAACAAGCAAACAAGAAACAAGAAAATAAATAAAACAGGAAATAAACACTTACATAAATGGTTTCATTGCTTTTTAAAAAGCAATTAATAAAAACAAACCATAAAAACACTAAAACAAGAGCATTACCTTAACATTTAACCATTTTTCTCATCAATTTAATTCAGATTTTGTTCTTTATACATTGTTAAAAACATTGTATTTGTTAAATTATACATTTTTAAACAAATGTGTATTTATTTTTATAAAGTTTTAATAAAAATGATTGTATATAAGTGTTGGGGAAACAATGACTTTTTTATCTGGACGCATTACGGTAATGAATTTGTGAATCAAAAATATGTTTAAAAATATAGAAAATATCATTTTAACACAAAACAATGAATTGTGCCTCATTATGGCTATATTATTCATTCATATAAAAGTGAAATATATTTAGTTTAATAAAGTATGTCCTTATAATCTTCACAGACAGAACTTAGACTTTCTAAGAATCACCCCTCAAGTCTATTTATTCCTCATTTCACCCTGTTTATATGCAGCGTCTCAACACATTTCTCCCACTAAGATGACATAATGAGAAAACCTCCGTGGCTGTATTTCGGAGAAAAATGCAACAACAAGCGAATGAATCCTTGTGGGAGCAGAAAGAGGAAACATTAGGCGTTAAAAGGGGTCGTCGAGGACAAGCAGGACTGATGCTGGATGATTAGCATGGCAGGAAATCCTCATCGGGTTAATGTGTTTACACTGTTAATCTCGGGGAAACACTCTTGGGTGGTTACCCGGAGAACAAGCCGACGACAGGCTCTCTATGATGCCATGAAGCAAAACAGAAAACGCCGGGAGAGGCTTAACTAACTCTTTACTGCACATTTAATGTAAAAATAAGTTTTTTGAGGTGCATGCAGTCATGAGTTCTCGCACTATAAGTAATGGATTCATCAAACAATAGGCCGCCTGTTGTGCGGAGAAGTTTCTGGAATGTGACCTTACGATCCAAAACAAATATGAACACAATATGGTCACACTGTTTGGACAAGGGAAAGGATTACTAAATAAGCATGCGGGTTCATGTCCTACAGAACTTCCTGATCGCTGCACAATCCACTCTGGTGTATATATTAATTGTCTTTGGGTTTTATTTCGGTCTTTAAAGTCTTAATTCCTCTTATTTTCTATGCACACACTTCTCCGAACCAACTGCAGAAGCTAATAGTGATTCAATGAACAATGAACAAAAGCCTTTGTTGGTCTGTTTGTAGTCACTTTAAACCAGGGGTGTCAAACTCAAATACACAATGGGCCAAAATTTAAAACTTGAATAAAATCGCAGGCCAACATTGAACAAATAAACCTTTTAATATATACCAAACATGTTTTGCTTTAACATTAAATATGGAACCAGCAACGCTTATAAACATACAATATATTACTAAATAGTGCAGACACGCAAAGTCAAATTTAAAATAAAAAACACATCAATGTCATTAATTTACAATAATAATATAATAATTTGGTATTGCCTCGCGGGCCAAATAAAATTACACTGGGGGCCAAATTTCGCCCGCGGGCCAGAGTTTGACACCCCTGCTTTAAACCATGGGTCTCAAACTCGTGGCCCGTGGGCTAATTGCGGCCCTCGTGACGATATTTTGTGGCCCCCACCTTGATATGAAAGTTTAATGTGAGTTTTATATGAATGGCACTTTACTGTGTTGTGTGTGGAAGGTCCCTTTAATTACTTTTTTTTGGTAATTTTGTCTTTTTTTAATAATTTTGTGTCTTTTTTAAATAATTTTGTGTTTTTGTCATTTTGTGTCTTTTTTAAATAATTTTGTGTTTTTGTCATTTTGTGTCTTTTTGTCATTTTGTGTCTTTTTAAAGTAATTTAGTGTTTTTTTTCAGTCATTTTGTGTCTCTTTTAGGAAAAGGCAGGACGATCAAAGACAGGGCCTGCAGGAGGAGAATGATTCAGATGTTAAGTCCATGTGAGACATCTTATTTCACTTAACTCCAGTAACTACATAGTAACTTTCAGAGATCTTGCTAAAACGATCACGTGACGAAATGTTCCACAAGAGCTGAAACGATCAACAATTGTGTTGTTTATTTATAATTGTGGTTTTACACTACTGGTTTGGACAAAACAAACAATTTCAAGATTTAACTTCACTTCCATCTGCAGATGAATCCAGCATAAAAATTTGTGGTTGGGTGATTCTCATGAACATGGTACAGCTCTTAGCAAAAATCCAAGAGCATTGAATACATATTTTCTTTGACCCTTTATAACATATGCAATCTAAAGTCACTGTTTAATATGAATTTATAATCTATTTTTTTTAAAAATAAGGTATTTTCTGACATTTTTAGAGACACTGTGAGCAAAATTCATTACCGTAACACATTTTTAAATAAAAAAAAAAACAACGAAACGAATAGTGATTCAATGAACAATGAACAAAAGCCTTTGTTGGTCTGTTTGTAGTCACTTTAAACCATGGGTCTCAAACTCGTGGCCCGCGGGCCAATTGCGGCCCTTGTGACGGTATTTTGTGGCCCCCACCTTGATATGAAAGTTTAATGTGAGTTTTATATGAATGGCACTTTACCGTGTTGTGTGTGGAAGGTCCCTGTAATTACTTTTTTTTGTTTTTTTCTGTGTATTTTTTGGTCATTTTGTGTCTTCTTTTGTAATTTTGTGTATTTTTTAAGTAATTTAGTGTTTTTTCAGTCATTTTGTGTCTTTTTTAAAGTAATTTTGTGTCTTTTTTTTTAAGTAATTTTGTGTCTTTTTTAAATCATTTTGTGTGTTTTTGTCATTTTGTGTCTTCTTTGGTAATTCTGTGTATTTTTTGGTAATTTTGTGTCTTTTTGTCATTTTGTGTCTTTTTAAAGTAATTTAGTGGTTTTTTTCAGTCATTTTGTGTCTCTTTTAGTAATTTTGTGTCTTTTTTTGGCCATTTTGATACTGCCTCCAGCAGCCCCCAGGAAAATTGAGTTTGAGACCCCTGCTGTAAACAGTAAGACTCAGGACCAAAAGCCTTAAAGGGATGATGCTTTGCCTTACATATACAGTCATGTAAAACATTATTTGACTACCCTTGTTTCTTGTTCATTTTAATGCCTGATACAACTAAAGGTACATTTGTGTGGACAGATATAATGATAACAATAAAAATAGCTCATAATAGTTTAATTTAAGAGCTGATATCTAGACATTTCCAATGGTTTTCTAGGTAATAATTTTGGTTATTACCAAGAAAACCATGGAAAATGTCTAGATATCGGCTCTTAAATTAAACTCCTTTAAGGTATTTTTGCTGTTATCGTTATATTTGTCCAAACAAATGTATCTTTAGTTGTACTAGGCACTAACAGAAAGTGGAAACAAAAATACAAGGTAGTTGACCTTGCTGCATTGCATAATACAGTGTTTGCGACAGACCGCAGTCGCTGCATTCGTTCTACAAAAGAAATCATGACGTAATAAGAGTATAAAAAAACGCAAAACCACACGGGAGAAAACAACCAGCCCATCACTGCAAATCACTTTCACACAGGGAATTTCCTTAACAGCTCAATAAATCAATCTTAAATCAGCACCTCTAAACAGCCTCAGAAGTTCCACTTAATTAGTTTTTAGTTGTATTTACAGCAGGGCTTTGTGTTTCTGTTTGGTCTTGCACCTGTCAATCATCTGCTCCGCAGAAACCGGTAGTGCAGTTAATGAGCAGACAGTAACAACATGATAAACTGGAAACATCATCAGATACAGAATGTTGATCCTACTGAAAACAAAAACGCGATGAAAGAACACACAATGTCCTCTTTAAACCCGACCAAGAAAAACAATTGACAAGCCTCGACATCTTTCATTAAACCAGAATTTCATGCATTGGTTTCTTACCTGGCTGTACGCGAGTCGCCTGGAGGAAATACCGCAGAGCTTTTGCATAATTGTTTTGGTTCTCCAGAGCGTGGCCAACATTATTCCACAGTTTGGCGTTGTTCTTGTTGACCTGAAGAGGCACACGGGTTCATAAAACACGACGATCAGGTTGTTTTGTTTTGGAAAGCAAGTCGTTAAATATATGAGTCATCTGTTGGAGTTGTTACGCGGGAATTTTTTCACAAGGTGATTAAAGATATGTTCTCATCTAAACGCCAAAATACATAGAAGAGGTGGGCCAAGATACTTAAACTGGCAGCGATGTGCCTTCATCTTACCTTCAGGGCCGAGGTGAACAGAGTGTATTCTGACTCCCAGTCCCAGTTCCTGTTGAAGGTTTTCACTGCATGTGTAGTTAAAAGAACCCCGATTATCAGCCAGGAGATCTTCTTCAAGTGCCTGTAAAAGGGAAATATTACAACTTTTTAATAATAGTTTAAAAGTACACTGGGCTCTTTTAATGCGGGGCTTTCACCAAACGATGTCCCCAGTCCCAGACTAAAAACTGAAAGTCTTTAGTAAATCTAGGACTTTTACTTGAGTCACGGCGCTCCCGTCATCTCCATGGTAAACTGTAAGGTAGTAATCTGCTCTGTTTCATATCAGTCTTTTCCTAGTCTTGGGTTTGGATCATATCAGTTTTATATGAATGGCACTTTACCGTGTTGTGTGTGGAAGGTCCCTTTAATTACTTTTTTAAATTATTATTATTATTTTTTTTAAATCATTGTGTCTTTTTTTAATAATTTTGTGTCTTTTTTAAATAATTGTTGTCTTTTTTGGTAATTCTGTCTTTCTTTGGTAATTTTGTGTCTTTTTTAAATAATTGTGTCCTTTTTTGTAATTTTGTGTATTTTTTGGGTCATTTTGTGTCTTTCTTAAATCATTTTGTCTTTTATGGTCATTCTGTGTCTTTTTTTAAGTAATTTTGTGTCTTTTTCTGTCATTTTGTGTCTTTTTTTGGGTCATTTTGTGTCTTTTTCTGTTTCATATCAGTCTTTTCCTAGTCTTGGGTTTGGATCATATCAAACGTGTTTGATATTATCTCAAGTCTCAGTGACGTAACACAATCACCAACCAATAGATGAGCGGGGGAAAGGTCCCCAGTTCCAGACCGGCCAGTAAAATGACTCTGGGGCCCTCGTGACGATATTTTGTGGCCCCCACCTTGATATGAAAGTTTAATGTGAGTTTTATATGAATGACACTTTACCACTGTGGAATGTCCCTTTGATTACTTTTTAAAATAATTTTGTGTCTTTTAGTCATTTTGTGTCTTTTTTAAATAATTTCGTCTTTTTTGGTCATTTTGTGTCTTTTTTTCGTCATTTTGTGTCTTTTCTAAATAATTTCGTCTTTTTTCGTCATTTTGTGTCTTTTTTTGGTCATTTTGATACTGCCTCCAGCGGCCCCCAGGTAATTTGAGTTTGAGACCCCTGCTCTAGTGGAAAATAGAAAATATGTATTCTGCCATTCAGGTTTCCCCCAAGGGATATAGTGGTGTTTAGTCATTATTATTATTAATATTATTATTCAAATGAGATTATACTCAAGGTTTTGGAGAAGCACTCACCCTTTATGAGAGACAATCTTGAATCCATGTGCAACGAGAACACAGAAGCCCATACTGGGCACATAAAGCACTCTCTCTGCCACCACGAAGCCCACAGGAAAGAAAAGGTTGGACGCAGGAATAAAAGGCAGGACGATCAAAGACAGGGCCTGCAGGAGGAGAATGATTCAGATGTTTAGTCCATGTGAGACATCTTATTTCACTTAACTCCAGTAACTACATAGTAACTTTCAGAGATCTTGCAAAAACGATCACGTGCCGAAATGTTCCACAAGAGCTGAAACGATCAACAATTTTGTTGTTTATTTATTATTTATTAAATTTACGATCACATGCCGAAATGTTCCACAAGAGCTGAAACGATCAACAATTTTGTTGTTTATTTATAATTGTGGTTTTACACTACTGGTTTGGACAAAACAAACAATTTCAAGATTTAACTTCACTTCCATCTGCAGAATAAAACATAAAAATATGTAGTTGAGTGATTCTCATGAACATGGTGCAGCTCATAGCAAAAATCCAAGAGCATTGAATACATATTTTCTTTGACCCTTTATAACATATACAATCTAAAGGAACTGTTTAATATGAATTTATAATCTATTTAAAACATTGTTAAGGTATTTTCTGACATTTTTAGAGACACTGTGAGCAAAATTCATTACCATAGCACATTTTTAAATAAAAAAAAACAACAAAAAGGTATTTTTTTCTTTGGCAAGCACTTAAATATGCTCAAGGGTAGCTGGTATCACCAAAATGTATTTTATTAAAATACACACATATTTTCCTGCAAACAATTCTATCATTACCGTAACATTTCACAATTTTTTCTCATCAATTTTCATTCAGATTTTGTTCTTTATACATTGTTAAAAACCATTATGTTTGATTATATTCTGTTAATTATACATTTTTAAACAAATATATATTTAATTTTATAAAGGTTATCAAATATTTATTGTGTATAAGTGTGGGGAAACCATGACATTTTATATCTGGATGCATTACAGTAATGAATTTGTGAATCAAAAATATTTTTAAAAAATATAGAAAATATTATTTTAACACAAAAACAATGAATTGTGCCTCATTATGGCTATATTGTTCATTCATATAAAAGTGAAATATATTTAGTCTAATAAAGTATGTCCTTATAATCTTCATAGACATACTTTAGACTGGCTCCACTCCTAGATTCAGTTCTAAGAAGTTTACCTAAAAAATGCACCAGCATGCAAAACAAACTCAAGTTTCAGAGGTTGAATCAGAAAGCTGCTGCCAGGTTAGAATCTATAATCTCAGCTTGATAAACTGATGCCAAGACTACTGCACAGCTGCAGCCTGAGGGTCTGTCACATTTTATAGATATCATCAGTGCAAAAACATCAACAGATATCCATGTTTCATGCTTTGTTCTGGTTGTTAAACAGTAACTTGTTATGGCAGTTATATGGTTGATATATGTAACCATATAATTTTTAATTTATACTCTGGTATTTTATTACAAGCATGTTGGTTCAGGTTTGTCCCGCCACAATAAAAGACAAAGTTGGCTCCCAGATTACTTTTTGTTCTTTGTTGACAGATGGGATTGTTTAAATGCACAGAAATAAGATTTCATCCTTTCTAGTATAATGATGTAGAGTCCATCCTTTTGCATTGAATTCTACCAAATGTCAATAAGATGTGGTATAAACTTAGTATAAATATTAAAGTATCAGTAATATCGGATTGGAAAAATGGCATTTTTTTTGTTTCACATAACTAAATTGTGTAATTCTGCATTAAGCCAAGCATATTTAATACATGGAAAAAATATATTCCATGTAGGCAAGGCAAGTTTATTTGTATAGCACCTTTCAACAACAAGGCACTTCAAAGTGCTTTACACACAACATTAAAAGCATTGGAAAGAGACATATATAAGATGACATTCAAATAAACATTTTAAAATTGAAAACAAGCAGATAAAATATTAAAAATGTTATATATATCAAATATCAAAGGAATACAAGTTACAGTGCAGTAGTAGCAATTAGCGATGGGAATAATTAATCGATATATATATATATATATATATATATATATATATATATTTACTTTCAATTTATCACGTTTTTCATGTAAAAACTTGTCCCGAAAAGTAACTTAAGCTGTCAGCTAAATGTTATGGAGCAAAAAGTATTAGGTTTCCTAAAATTAGAATACTCAAGTGAAGTACAAGTACCCCAAAGTTGTACTTAAGTACAGTACTTGAGTAAATGGAATCAGTTTCCACCGCTGCAAACTGAGGAAGTAAATCCCCAGAAATATGCGATACTGGTCATGATAAGAGATGAAACATGAGCTCTTAATTACGGTTTGTTGTGGCACATGAACTAACAATCACATTTTTGTGCAGCTTAAAGGTCAGTAAACTTCCTCTCAGTTTTGCTCTCGGAAAACCACAAATCAACACAAAATAAACTGGAATATAACCTTTGCAGTGATTTTTCTAAAAGCTTTTGGAATATGTTGCATGCATTTAATATCAAACATCAGCCTACAAAACTTTATTGCAAGGCTACCAGTTGTCTCACATGGAGCATGAGAGACATTCAATTGTTGCTGGTGCTATCTTCAGGAACCATTCATTGTTTATTATTAGAAAGTGAAAGAAAAATGCAAATAGAATTTCCTAAAACGCCAAATTTCCATCTGCGTATTGCTGTTTATTTTGTCCAACCAACAGTCTGAAAGCTGTTTAAATTGCCTGTTTTTACAGTCTAGAATTAATTAATTCTTTTGAAATGCAAAGAAAACCAGCAAATCATCACATTTGAAACCCTGGAACTGGGGACTTTTTGACATTTTTGCATAAAATGTGAAACAGATTTCCAGATTTCAGCTTCACTCAGAGCTGTTGACTTATAAACGAGTTCAAAAGCCTTAAACATCGCCTTCATCCTGATTTACGCTGCAGTATATAAAAACACTCGATCACTTTTAACTCCTTTACAAGTTACAAAGTGGTGAAAACAACAGGTGATTAGAAGTTTTGAATGTCCTACAAAAAACCCCAATTGTTTTGTTTTTGGAGCCAAAGAAGAACGATTAAAAGTTAGCACCCATCTTTAAAGGGTAATGCTAAAAACCACAAACCGTGCCAGAAACTTGGGTGTAGTCATGGACCTGAACTTCAACAGCCACATTAAAACATTTACGAAGTCAGCCTACTATCACCTAAAGAATACATCAAGGTAGGGGTGTGCCATAATATATATCGGTAATATCGGTATATTTTTTTTATGGTTAAAAAAAATGCATATCACGATATTGGCAACATTCCTACTTCTTGATGTAGTGGCGTAAGGTTAACATTAGCTAACAATTAAAGTTGTTTTAATCACAAAAAGCTACTTACTCTCTGTCGCTAAACACATGCAGCTTTCAAAATAAGAGCATGGTGTGTTAACAGAATCCACCACAGAACTTACAAGAAGACTGTCAAAATAAGATGCCTTGAATAAAACATACAAGAACCTTTATTCTCCTTTACAAAATGTCATTAAAATATGCCCCCGGAACCCCTAAATGGTTATTTTTTTATTATTTGCTCATACTCAAGAGTAAACGTTTTTTGTATTTGGCAACTGTTGAGATTTGCACTTCACACTTCATTTGAGATTTTTATTTATTTATACAGACTAAAAAAAAAACATATTTCCTATATCTTTTTAAGTATTTCGTAATATCGTGAAGAATAATCGTTATCGCAAAAATAGCCTGCAATATCGTGATATTCTTTTAGGGCCGTATCGCCCAGCCCTACATCAAGGATTAAAGGACTTAAGTCTCAGCAGGATTTGGAAAAACTTGTCCGAGCGTTTAACTTCAGCAGACTCGACTACTGGAGTCTTTACAGGTCCATCAGACAGCTGCAGCTCGAGTCCTCACTAAGACCAAAAATTTTGATCATATGACTCCAGTTGTGAGGTCCTTACACTGGCTTCCTGTCTGTCAAAGAACTGATTTCAAAATACTGTTGTTGGTCTCCAAAGCACTGAATGGTTTAGGGCCGCAATACATTTTTCTGATCTTCTGCTTAGCTACGAACCATCCAGAACTCTCAGATAACTTGGGACAAGTCTAGAACTAAACATGGAGAGGCAGTGATCAGTTTTTATGAAACACATATCTGGAACAAACTCCCAGAAAACTGAAGCTCTGCTGCAACTCTCAACTATTTTAAATCTCTACCTTTCAGTAAACAATAAAAAATATTAAGTAGTTATTAATGCCTTATTCTGCACGGCCTGATGATACAACCAGTAAGCCATTAACTAAGAGTTTTCCCTAAATAACCACAGAATTCTTGCTTATTAGTAGTAAGTAAGGGAGTTGTTGTATATGAGTTACGATCTTAATATGCTTTACTTTGTATGGACTTTATAATCTCTACATAGCAGTGAACGAAACAGCGAATAGCTATCTATCTATCTCTATATATATATATTTGTCATATTTAGTTATTTTGTAATGTTTGTTATTCTTTTGTCATATAAATATATTTCGTAAAAAAAATTGGCTTATTTTATTTCATAGGCTATTTTATTTATAAATACATTTTTTTATTAAAATGTGCACTTTATGGAGCTTTGATTAAAAAAAAAAGGTGCGCCTGTTGTTAGACGGTATTTAGGTTCATTTAAATAAACGGTTTCAATAAAACTACTTGTGACATGTCAGATTTGACTTTGACTGAACATTTGCTCTCACTTTGCGATTAAAATATCGGGATATATATCGTATATCGATATTCAGCGTTAATATATCGGGATATGACTTTTGGTCCATATCGCCCAGCCCTAGGTAAGGTTGCCGCAAAAATTTAGGGAACAGTGTGTGAAAAATCTGGCCAATTGCAGGCTTATCCACAGAGTCTACGTCTATTAGAGCATGAGAATAAAAACATGTGTGAGTGTGAAGAACCATCGTGAGAACAAAAGCATGGTGCTAAATTACAGACTGTTACTGTTATTCTAGCTTCTGCTTAAAATGCTCATTACAACCCAATACTGAATTAAATAGGATAAAGCGTCATTATCTCTCTAAAACAATGCATGTGGCCGGTGAACATGAGGAAGCACTTTACTCCAGGCTTAGGTAAAGCCGGTTTCATGGCCTGATATAACCCTCGTATATTCCTGTTAAACACAAAAGGACCTCTTTCATATCTGAACTATTTATCATCTAATGAAGCTTGTCAGCTAAATCTGGTTCAAAGTGAACACAGCCATGTTGGTAATGGAGGGGAACAGAACCCAGAGCAAGTAATCCACTCTGAAAAAAAAAAAGGATTGGAAGTTTTTTGTTTGCAAAGCACTATTTGATTAACAAGGTGGGGAACAGAATGTAACATTAGTTCCATGGGACAAACAGGATGTCTGAGACATAAAAATCTGTTTTTAGTTAATGTGATTTATTATTATTAGAGGTAGACCGATATATTGGCCGGCTGATATATGGGGCCGATATTTGTGTTTTTTACTTGTATTGCCATTGGCCGATACATTCGTGCGTTTGCCGATCAATTAGCCCATTTCACTGAGCCAACAGCAGGCAAGGCTCGGTGCAACATCTGCCATTCTCTGGTGAGCTGCTGCTGATACTAGTGGTCGACCGATACGGGTTTTTTAATGCCGATACCGATTATTTTGACATCAGTCTTAACCGATCACCGATATGTGCTGCCGTTTTTTTTGGGCCGATTCTTGAACCTCCATTTACATGATATAAATGACACAATGATAACAAATGTTACACAAGTCTGAATTTAAACAAAAAAAAGAAACATTTATTAACAAAACATATTAACAGTTTGATAGCAAACAATGTGTATGTTGCTATCGGCCTCGAGACGGTGGCGCCTCAGATGATCCACATATTTGATGTGTTTTAGGCAATATCGGCTTCAAGAATCGGCCCCAAAAAAAATCTGCAGCACATATCGGGGATCGATTAAGAATGATGTCAAAATAATCTGTATCGGCACCTGCCTTAAAAAAACTCGTATTGGTCGACCACTAATTATTATTATGACAGATTTTTTAAATAGCATGAAAACAGGCAGGATTGGTACCATCCTGATCAGTGTGCAGGTGTGCCGCGACTTTCTCTGGCTCTTTAGAAAGCAATGTACTATTTCTAATAATTATGATAAAAAAAAGGCATTATCATATCAAAGCATATTTTACTTTAAGAATAACATGAGGTGCTCTCTTCAAAATTACATTAAACACAACATAAAAGCTGATGTGTTAACTTCCACAGTAAATAAACAGCAAACTGGTTTAATATCTAATGAAATATAACAAGTTATTGTTTCCATTTACAGTTCACTGGGTCATCTTACTGTGTAGATGATGTGAATTTTTGAAAGTGAATGTTCATCTACAATTTAGTAATACATTTAGTTTAATAAAGATTGTGAGTAAACTAGGGACTTGCTTATTTCACAAAATATACTTTTTGTTGTTTTGATATTGTCTTCCTATAACATCTTATGATCAACTCTTTGATATCAATAAGAGCTCACTCTGTGCCGATCAGACTGCTGATCTCTGAACTGTGACTTGACAAACACACATATTGTGTGGAACTTAATTTAAATATTCTGCTCTCACCATGATGACGGTCTTGGCGGAGGTGTGTCTGTAGCGCAGGCTGTGGTAGGCCAGCAGGCCCAGGAAGCTGTAGAAGACCAGGGTTGCTAGGTTACGCAGGTCGAGGAGCGACTCCACCAGAGGGATGGTGCCCATGGTCCAGTCGCAGCACAGCTCAGACGGGTTCAGCAGCAGCCAGGCGTTCACAGGCAGCAGGTAGTTGAAGGTCAGCTGTCTGGCTGGGGTCGGGCTGACTGCTGCCGGGTTATCAAACCTGGGAGAGAGGATGTAGAGGACAAGAGTTAATAGAGGAGAAGGAGGTAAAAACTAGAAGTGGGGGAAAAAAATTGACTACAGCATCGTATCGCAATATTTTGCGTGGCAATATTATATAAATTCATGGCCGCCAATTGTCAATATTTAGCGTTCTGACAGCCGGCTGTTTTTGCGGAGCACAGTGTGTTAATCCACCACAGAATTTACAAGAAGACTTTCTAAATAAGATGCCTTAACCTATTTAAGCCGGGAAAGCATTACCGCATTTCTTCCATTCAAACCGGGGGCGCTGTTGTTTTATTCTACCATTAAAGCAGGGAAAGTGGATACGTCGTTTTGTAGTATTTGTAGTATTTTTCCACCTATTTTCACAAAGACACAAATTCACCAAAAAAAAGACACAAAATGACCCAAAAAAGAAACAAAATTACTAAAAAAAGACACAAAATGACCAAAAACAGACACAAAATGACCAAAAAAAGACATTAAATGACCAAAAAGACTAAAACACATTAACACATGAACACTTTAACACAGTGGAGACAGAGCTGACTTCCAAAATGATTTGGCGACCCCCAGAAATCATCTCACGACCCCAATTGGGGTCGGGACCCCATGGTTGAGAATAGCTGGTGTAAGGTACAAGGCTAAGGCTGATTCCAACTGGCTTTGTGTCATTGCAGATGGAGGCTCAACAATGAAAACGTCTTATCTAAGAAAAAAAAAGACAGCACTCTGAGTCACAATATGCATGTTTTGTCTATTGAGCTGCCGCTGACATCCCCATAACCTCCATAAACTCCTGATCTGCCTCTTTGTGTCTTAGCTGCCCGATCTTGTTTCAGAGGAACCTCTTCTTCAGCAGCTAATCCCGACCGGGGTGGTGATAATCTAAATATGTGGTATTGTTATGACTTGAACAGGGAACTTCTTCCAGACAATCTGGAGACGTCCTGAGGATAACGACCGGAGGATTAGCACGTATCGGCTAATTTACTGGAATTTTATCTCTGTGATCAAATGCCATTAGCTGGAGTCTGCGTGGAATCCTGTACAGACGATTTCGAAACAGTTTAGACTCAATCCAAACTTAATCCAATGGAACTATTAACATTGGGCCATTGGCTTGGCCTTTCCACCGCTCGCTCCATAGTGGCTTTTATTGCATTTTGCTGCTATAAAAGGCCGACTTGTCTTTAAATCAAATTTTGTGCACAATTTATAGACTTTTGCTCTTTGTTAATTTTAGTTTAAGTAAGTTAGTCGGTAATTGCGGTGTAAAATACTGCGATTTAATGTCAGCAAAAATTCCTTAATTTAGTTTGATTGCTGATGGTTTAAACAAAGTTAAAAGAAAACAAACAAGGAGGTCATATGTCGGTCGTTAGGTCATAAAGGAGCGTTTCGTAATCTCTTGAATAAAAAAGCAGATCCTTATCTACATGAAACTAATATTGAAGAATAAAAAATGTCTAGATGAGAAAATCTGCCTTGGGACAAAATGCAAAATGCTCTTTTTTAAAATGTTGCCACCATTTTTAAAGACATACTATGCAGGAATTGTCGCTTATTGTTTGTAAACACAGCATTCAAACTTCTTTCCTGCTCGGTGACACGGAAAGCAAAACTCTCATTTTTACAACAAGCTTGTCTGCTCGTCGTTTCACCTCGCTGTGTTTGAATATTTTTGGTGCTGTGTCCACCACTTATCTACGCCTAGAAATATCCTAAACATCTCAAAAGAAAAAGAAAAGAGAAAAAACAGGCAGAGGGCAGGGTCTGTGCAGATACACACTTCTAGTGGGTCAGAAGTGATGATTGAGAGAGCTTTTTAATTCTTTTAGTCCATTAATTAATTTATTTAATCTTGGTCTTTCAAATAATTTCTTACAAGTAAAAATAAATACTAGAATGTTTTATGAAGATACATTAGCTTACGGCTGTGATTCGTATTAGTTTTAAATGTAGATAAATAAATAATTACACACATGCACATTAGGGCAGGGCAATATGGACCAAAAGTCATATCCCAATCTATTTAGGCTGAATAATATATATAAAAACGATATATATCCCGATATTTTTATCGCAAAGTGAGAGCAAATGTTGAGTCAAAGTCAAATCGTGAATACTGTATAACAGGAGTACCTTTAAAAAAAAAAAATCAAAGCTCCTTAAAGTGCACATTTAAATAATATATGTTTTTTTTAAAATAAAAATAGCCTATGAAATAAAATAGGCAAATCTTTTTCTGTAATAAATATATTTACATGGGAAAATAATAAAAGGACATTAAAAAATAACTAAATATGACAAACCCTAGCAAGGGCAGCATTTATATATATATATATATATATATATATATATATATATATAAATAAAGGGGGAAAATTGAAATATGCAATATGGTGTAATTCCATATCACATTTAAAAATATATCATATATATATATATTTTTTTTTATATATGAATATATCACCCAGCCCTATCCACACCCCAAAACAGTCCCAAAGAGAAAAGTGCAGATCTCTGATAAGTGCACCTTTAATGTTAGAATTTCCCAATAGAGACAACAAACTGGCTGCCGGCTTCACATACCTCAGTGGACAGCGTTTGAGGGAAAACACACAAGCTTTTCTCTTGTCATGTAAGAGGATTAGAGGAAATATCTGTTGTTTGCAGGTTGCCGTGGCTCTGGCCTTCAAACTTTTCACACTGATTGCTTTCAACATTTGAGATCAAGGAATTAGAGCTCGGACAATGTACAATGCAAAAGTATGTAGTGTGTGTGTGTATAATTAATTTTCATAAGGAACTCTTTGCACTACAAAATAGCTGTGGGTCTGTAAATAACATCCATCAGCAGGAAGTCCGAAGCCATGGGAAGATTTTCTACTTTAATCAAATAAAAGACATTATGTAAACTATTACATAATCTGAAATAAATAAAGAACCAGACTGGTATAATGTGTTTATATAATCATGCAATCCATTTACATTTAAATCATGACTTTGGCTGTTTCCAGGGCCCTTTAGAACCAACACATGTCTTTTTCCTTTTGTGCAGATAAGAAACAGAATCTGCAGAGAAAGACTTTTTAAAAAACAGGCCCAGTTCAGAGATTTACTACTATTAACTACAATACACTAAAAACTAATTCAAATGTCCTAAAAATAATCTCTTCAGCCTGTTTGTAGCAATAAAAAGCACTGGAAACTGATATTTAACATTGATTTAACAAGCAGGAGGGAAATTGCTTTAAAGGCTGAAAGACTTGAGTGAAAAGTGTTTATGGCAGGGGTCTCAAACTTAAATTACCTGCCGCTGGAGGCAGTATCAAAATGACCAAAAAAAAAGACAAAATCACTAAAAAAAAGACACAAAATGACAGAAAAAAACTAAATTACTAAAAAGACACAAAATTACAGAAAAAAAACGAAATTACTTAAAAAAGACACAAAATGGCCAAAAAAAGACACAAAATTACTAAAAAAAAGACACAAAATGACAAAAAAAAGACATAAAATGACCCAAAAAAGACACAAATTTACTAAAAAAAGACACAAAATTACTAAAAAAAGACACAAATTACTAAAAAAAGACACAAACTGACCAAAAAAAGACACAAATGACCCAAAAATATACACAAAATTACTAAAAAAAGACACAAAATTACTAAAAAAAAGACACAAAATGACCAAAAACAGACACAAAATGACAGAAAAAAACTAAATTACTTTAAAAAAGACACAAAATTACCCAAAAAAAACCTAAATTTCCAAAAAAAGACACTAAATTACATTACATAATATTTCCACTTCTTCCGGTAACAACAACGCGGCAGATGATAAACGCTCCGGTAGCAGCTGCCTTTCTTTTTGTTAACGTCATCATAGAAACAAGTGAAACAAAGCTCCAGCTGGAGCAATAAAGGGACCTTCCACACCAACACGGTAAAGTGCCATTTGTATAAAACTCACATTAAACTTTCATATCAAGGTGGGGGCCACAAAATATCGTCACGAGGGCCGCAAATGGCCCGCGGGCCGCGAGTTTGAGCCCCATGGTTTATGGGATCATGCTGCCTACCTGGTGAAGACAGGAAGCTGGGACTGGATGACTTGGACCCTGACGATGACGAGCAGCAGGGTGCTGATGACCAGGACGATGAGCTTCAGCAGAGTTTGCAGGACAGCGTAGGGGAAACCGTCTTTACCCTGCAACACTTGCCGTAATGTGTCCAACAGCATGGGCAAGGTGAACTGAGAGAGGAGCGACAGGAGAGAAACAGGAAGGAAGGGTCAGCACAACATTATAGTGTAAACACACACTCTCAGATATTGATTTCTAGGGCCGGGACTTTAACGCGTTAATTAAGTTCATTTAATTACACAAGAATGAACACGTTAAAAAAATTGACGCATTTTAATCGCACTTATTTTTGCACCGTGGAACGTTTCTCACTGGATGAGTTTCAGGAGGACCGATTATACTGGAGCACCAACTAGCGTTCATGAGTTCAGACAACAACAAACCACAGTGAACATGGAGGAAGAAGCTGATGAGACGCTTTGGTTGGCCCCGTGGATGATGGGACATTTAGTTACTAAAAACCAACGGATGGAAGCGTCGATAAGAGCATGGTTGTGTTGCTATGTTTAATTTAAGAGCTGATATCTAGACATTTTCCATGGTTTTCTTGATAAAAACCGAAACCCATGGAAAAATGTCAAGATATCAGTTCTTAAATTAAACTCTTATGAGCTATTTTTGTTGTTATCATTATATTTGTCCAAACAAAAGTACCTTTAGTTGTACCAGGCATTAAAATGAACAAGAAATTGGCGAACAACTGTAGGTTACTACAGTTAGCCACTGTTAGCTGAGCTAAGTTTGGAAATCAAGGCACTGAATATACTGCTGTGGGCACTGCGTTAGTTCGGTTAGTTTGTTGGTACTATCGTATGATCTTTGATTCTGAACTAAGTGGCGGTAACCAGTTGTTCCTATGCCGGGCAAAGTTAAATTGCTGTTTTTGTCAATGGAGCCTGGTGGCTTTGATGAAAGCTGAAAGAAAATTGCTTCAGCGCCTTGGATTTAGAAAATATAACAACCTAAAACAAACAACAAATAATGGTTGTAAATAAGTCCTTGAAATGACTGTTAAATGCTGTTATGATTAAGGCTTCTTTGTGGTAAATATCTTCAACATGTACCTGCTTAATATAATACCTAATCTAACTTGAACCCAATCCAGATGGCAACCATATTTAAAGACATTTTTAAATTACGGCATTCCTCAGGCTTTTTATGCACAAATCCTGCTTTTCCTGCCAATATGGCGTTTTGTTTTGTTTTTGTTTCAACTGTTGAATGTGGGATTGCTTGACATCCACAACCAGAACTTTATAGCTAAAAGCCAGCCATGCTTTGATGTAGCAGAAGTGACCAATGGCAGCAAAGAGTGACTGAGTTTCCGAGCCTTACCCCTTGAGCAACAAACACTTCATAGACGCAGCAGATCCCGACCACGGTGATTCCCTGCTCCTTACACAGTGTTGCTGCAGCCACTAGAACAACTGTCAGAGCGATGGGAGCCCAAACTGAAAGCAGAAAGAGCACACACAAGTTACAAACTATACACATCCATTTACAGAGGTTCCATTATATATATATTTATACAGTCATGGAAAAAAGTATTAGACCACCCTTTTTCCTCAATTTCTTGTTCATTTTAATGCCTGGTACAACTAAAGGTACATTTGTTTGGACAACTATAATGATAACAAAAAAAGCTCATAAGAGTTTAATTTAAGAGCTGATATCTAGACATTTTCCATGGTTTTCTTGATAATAACCAAAATCATCATCAAGAAAACCATGAAAACTGGCTAGATATCAGCGCTTAAATTAAACTCTTATGAGCTATTGGGTGATTCTCATGAACATGGTGCAGCTCATAGCAAAAATCCAAGAGCATTGAATACATATTTTCTTTGACCCTTAACCCAACATATACAATCTAAAGTCACTGTGTAGTATTAATTTATAATCTATTTACATTTTTTTAAGGTATTTTCTGACATTTCTAGACACTGTGAGCAACAAAATTCATTACCGTAACACATTTTTAAATAGAAATAAAAAAAACAACAAAAGTTTTTTTTTCTTTTTTTTCTTTGGCAAGCACTTAAATATGCTCAAGGGTAGCTGGTATCACCAAAATGTATTTTATTGAAATATACACATATTTTAATGCAAACGATTCTATCATTACTGTAACATTTTTTTCTCATCAATTTTCATTCAGATTTTGTTATTTTTACATTGTTAAAAACCATTATGTTTGATTATATTCTGTAAAATTATACATGTTTAAACAAAACAAAATTTATTTTTATAAAATGTATTAAATATTTATTGTATATAAGTGTGGGGGAAAACCATGAAATTTTCTGGACACATTTCGGTAATACATTTGTGAATCAAAAATATGTTAAAAAAATATTAAAATATTATTTTAGCACAAAACAATGAATTGTGCCTCATTATGGCTATATTGTTCATTCATATAAAAGTGAAATATATTTAGTTTTATAAAGTATGTCCTTATAATCTTCACAGACAGAACTTAGACTGGCTTCATGAGAATCACCCTGTCAGGAAGTATCACAGTCGAGCATCTGCACTTAATTGGCCATTACTGATGAAATCCCCTTTGAGCCTCGCTGGACCAATGAAAAATGCCAGTGTAATATTAATGGACACCATGCATAAAATCTTGCGTTTGTTCTTGTCAGCAGGGTGGACGGTGTTTATCATTACAGGGAAGTTAATGGATGAATGCTGCATAAACCAGCACACTATGTGCCACCCATCCCATGAGTATAAATGATGGGTTTTGTCCGGTAAACAATATTAATGTGGTACTTCCCCTCCAAACCCCACTGTTAGTTATTCATTGGTGGCCAATTAAAGGGCTACATCTTGATCTTTGAAGTATCTGACGTTTTGACGTGATGAAAGCTGCATGAAAACACCCTTATTTAAATATTTTTGTCATAGTGGGAGACCATCTCATTAAGACGTTCAAAGATTCAGCCTCTGGACTGGAATGGATCTTAAAAGAGTTTCCAGGTGCCTGAGGAAGTTTTAAGAGAGGCTCAAGTGAATCCAACACAATCACTTGCAGAAATACGAGCAAATAAATGGTTGAAACTAGGACCTGATTTTTCTGAATCATTGCTAATAATTTAAGCCTCAAACGTTTGGGGTCACTTAGAAATTGTCTGTGTTGTTTTCCATGAAAACAAACGGTTTTATTCATGAAACAAGCACATTGGCATGGGTAGAAATAACAATTTTAACCTGTACAAATCTCCAACTTTACCTCTAGATACTCAACCAGCCTCAGGAAGGATCATTTTATTACAGCTGTTGTATGTACAGCAGTTTCCAGCTGTGCTAACATAATGCTCAGACGTTTTAATGATCAATCAGCCTTTTAACACTATAAACGTGGATTAACACAATGTGCCACTGCAACACAGGACAATATATAACAGATATTCTAAAAGAAACCCAGCCGTTTCCAGCTTTTATAGTTATTTACCTCACTAACGATGTCTAGACTGTAGGTCTGCTTTTCTTTCAAAAATAACGACATTTCTAAGTGACCCCAAACTTCTGAGCAGTAGAGTATCTTTTGGTATCTGCATACCTTGTAGCCAATAAAGAAGAAATGTGGTTATAGAAATATCTCTAATGTAAGAGGTGACTTAGTTACAGTATTGTAAAATCTAATGCTCTTGGTCAGATTCATTAATAAGTTTAAGGGGTCTTCATCAAACATTTTGATATGTTGTCGATCGGCACCGATTTCCTTAATTTTGCGGGATCGGCGATTGGCCGATTCTTTTTCGTCAAACCGATCTTATCTACCTCGATAATAAACCCCCCACCAGTGAAGCAGTGATCCCACCTTTTTGCTAAATTTAGAAATTTTCAGACCCCCTCAGCAACTATTTTTCAAGAAAGTGACTGGAGACAAATCCAGCGTCTCCTTCTTACTCTTCTTAACGAGCCGCTAACGAGCCGGAGGCCGGGTCGTTTAGAAGAGCCGCCGTTAGCGGCAGTTAGCTACAGTTAGCTCTGTAGCAGTACAGTGTGTATGTGCTGCTGCTGCAGGAGGTGTTCATTTAGGGATCTCTGTTTGTTTACAACAAGCACCGGACACTCTGTGCACAGTTATTGATGCTCGTTAATTCATGATCCCTATGTTTATGATAAGCGGGGACTCTGTGCATAATTAGCCATGCTGCTTTCAGCTGCTAACGTTGTGCACAGTTAACGACGGCGAAAACCATACGTCACCTCCGGAGTCTCTAAATCACTCTGAAGGCTAATATAACTTGTCCCGCTCTCCTCTGTTTGTTTCTTCTTCTACAGTTTGGCATCTAGCCCGCCACACTGGATCATCAAATGCTACACTGCCCCACGTGGAAGGCACCAGTAATACAACTTTTTTTTCTTCCAGGTATGATGAACTATTCCATTTTTTATGATTTAATGACTTCGAAAATCGATGCCCATCCCTAGTTGTATGTATGTTGTACTATAACGAAACCAAAAACTCTCCTGTAATTTGTTGCTATTTATTTATATTTATTAACTACCTCAGACATTGTGATTTCCTTTATTTGTTAAAGAAAAATACTGTTTTTCAATGAAATAAGATTCAAACATTGAAGGTGTATGCTGTGAGTTATATAAAAAAAATGGTATCGGCCAAAATCGGAATCGGCAGGTCAGGCTTTTTTTTTTTTTTTTTTAAATCGGTGATCGGCCAGAAAATTGCAATCGGCGCACCCTTAATTTTAAGGCTTTTTTTGACAGTATGAGGGAGACCGAGCGAAAGGGGGAGACAGACGGGAAGGGCCCCGAGTCGGATTCAAACCAGGGCCGCCCGCACACGAGGACAAGACCTCTTGGTATGTGATCTACCAGGTGAGCCACCAGGTCGCCCCAGCAGCTTATTTATTAAAAAGGATATAAAAAAATTGCCTTGGATTACTGTAAATGCCAACCCAGGGTGCTGTGAATCATCCCGCTGAGCCAATCCCTGAGCCACAGCCACGCCCCTTCGTTATTATAATCTAGTATTAGTTGGTGGTTAATATTCAAATAACTCCCACTGCTGGCTGTCATGGTTTCTGTTGGTCTGTTGTGACACGGATCTAATTCCATGTGAATCCTATTAAAAGTTTGAATGCCTTTTTATGATGGATAATTACTTTGACTTACAACACACATAAAGGAAGTTAAGTGGCACCAATCTGTTGTGTCAGAGAGATTTACCTAAGGGTGTAATTATGGAAACACATGCACACAGGTGTATTAGATGATGGCATACCCCACCCTATAACTGTGTGAAAGGTTCCATGGTTGCACGGAGATCCGCTGTGAAATTACCAGCCACATATACCCAGCAGATACAGGTGCGTCTGCATTGGAGTTTGCATAACGAGCAGTGTAAATAATGACTCTAGAGGGCACGACACATGTTATTAAAACCCACAATAAATTCCATTTCAATTGGCCTGGCTGCAAAGTGACAGTACTCTGAGCCAACTCTTCCTGTTGACACAAGCCTTTTAATTTATGCAAATATTCTTCTGTGGACTATAACGGCTAATTCATAGTAAGTTAAGGTCCGGTTTCTTACTTCCTAGCGTCTTGAATGTTTGCAATAATCTTTTAATGGAAGTGAACGTGATAAAACAGCTTACAAGTCAGGAACTAAGTACATGAAAGTAGAATCTATTGAGGTACAGGAGACTTACCGATGGAGTGATCTGCACCTGTTGACTTCGTGTAGGCCAGGAAAGCAGCCAGGAGAAAGATTGAGGAGAGAAGTTCAGCTCTGCCAACCACACCTGTGACCTGGTGATGAAAGGTTACAGCAGTCAGTACTGATAGTCTCATTTAAAAGTCTGCTGAAATGGTGCACGGTTAATAGGTGTGAATCCTTGCAATTTAACATTACATTGAGGCTACGTTTACACAAGGACGGTCTGAACAGAAGATGCAAAAGTGGCGTCGCATCTTCACTTTTTATTCCTCGTTTAGACGAGCATTTTCTGGAGGAAATCTGCGTGCACACGGTGACACAAAAGTCTGTGAAATTCGATTGTATGCAGCCAGGCGGCATTACTTAAAGCCATAAGAGCATCTTTGGGCATGCAGAAGTTTTAACGCCACACATTTTCATCAGCTACTCCTTCCACAAAGTTCTCCACCATCACTAGATCTCCCAGGTCTCGTTCACAGCCGTCTGGCTCGCCTCCGACCAATTGCTGCATCCAAAATGTGATGGAGGTAATTCCAGATCCTTCTCTGTTCACTAATACTATCTGTACAGATCCTGTACATTTGGTGGAAAGACTCCTGTAAGTTTATTAGAGCTGCCAGAGCAGCTTGAAGGTCCGACGCATGGAAATAATCCCACGTTTGATTATTTTCCTGTACTGGAACATGTATGTGACGTAACACATGAGCAGATCTGAGCAGAGTTTTGCGCCTTGTCTTGCGTATTTAACTTTTCCACTTTGGAAGGTGGTTTCAGATTTTTGCGTCTTTAAGCCCCCAAAACGCCGTCACCGTCTAAACGAAAGGCACTTCCGATAAAATATTTTGTCGTTTTTACCCGCGAGCGTCCTCGTGTAAACGGGGCCTTAGTCATTTAAATGGTAAATGGGGTGCACTTATATAGCGCTTTTTTATCCAAAGCGCTTTATGCTCATTCACCCACAAATTCATACACATTCACTGGTGCCACCTGCCACCATTGGGAATTCATTCATACACCAATGAATACCATCGGGAGAAATTTGGGGTTCATATGAAACTAGTATCTCAAGTATATTCCTAAAAATGAGCCCGCTATGGACTACTGAAAAAATCAAACGGCGAAAATACTGACGTCTGCCGGAATGTTAAATATCGATACTTGGCGGCCATGAATCAATATAATATTGCCATGCAAAATATCGCGATACTATGCTGTATCGATTTTTTCCCGACCTGTAATGCTAAATCATAGAGATTTAAAACATGACTTTCCCATTTAAAAGATTCTTGTTGAATGCCATGCTCGTAGAAATATTTAGATTTCAGGTCGAAAAATAACAAAAACACACAAAATGACCAAAACAAGACACAAAATGACTAAAAAAGACACAAAATGACAAAAAAAAAAACACACAAAAAGACACAAAATGATCAAAAAAGACACAAAATGACCAAAAAAGACACAAAATACTTTTAGTAATTAATGAGGCCGATAATCTATATTTATATTTTTCATACAGAATTAAACACCCCACAGCTATTTTCCTGTGGGAAACACTGGGTGTGTTTGAGGATTGTACATTTTATTGTAACTTCATCAGAGGATCTTCAGTGTTGACAGACATCAGACAGTGCTTTGGGCGAGACATGACTGAGTGATTACAGGCTCAGGAACAGCCGATTTGACATAAAAATGAAGGTTATTCATCTAGTTTACGTCATTATAAATAACTACATAATTGGTTAGGCCCATCAGTCAATCCTTACCAAGGGGTCTATTTTAAATTACGGTATTACATCCTGCTTTGATAATCCGTCAAGTTTGAGGCTGAGGCTAAATATTCAGCCTGAACTGTACGGCAGGAAGAATTATGAGAGCATCCACACCTCACCCCATGACATTTTTGAGCAGTCTACTATTCCCCAGGCAATATGATCTAATACATGGGTTTCAAACTTGCGGCCCGTTGGCCAATTGCGGCCCTCGTGACGATATTTTGTGGCCATCACCTCGATATGAAAGTTTAATGTGAGTTTTATATGAATGGCACTTTACCGTGTTGTGTGTGGAAGGTCCCATTATTGCGCTGTTAACAAAAACAAAGGCAGCTGTTACCGGAGCGTTTATTATCTGTCGTTTTGTTGTTACCGGAAGAAGTGGAAATGTTATGTACTGTCATTTTGTGTCCTTTTTTTGTCATTTTGTGTCTTTTTTTGCAATTTTCTGTCTTTTTTTGTGTCATTTTCTGTCTTTTTGTCATTTTCTGTCTTTTAAAAAAAAAAATGTGTGTTTTTTTTTAGTAATTTTGTGTCTTTTTTAAGTAATTTAGTTTTTTTCTGTCATTTTGTGTCTTTTTTTGTTGTCATTTTGTGTCTTTTTTTGGTCATTTTGATACTGCCTCCAGCGGCCCCCAGGTAATTTGAGTTTGAGACCCCTGATCTAATATGTGATGAGTATGTGCTAAAACTTTCTGGAAGGGGTTGCTGGGTTTCCTTGTGAAAGCAGCATTACGCCATCAACACATTTTTGCCCCTCTGGCAGTTGTTAAGCTGATCAGTGGGTAACTCCCGGAGGACAGACAGAAAGGTTGGACAGGTACCTTTCAGGTTTTTACCATCATTTGTTTACTTGTTGTAAACTGTGTGTGTTTAGACATGCTTGCCTTAAATCTTTTGTACTTCTTGCCACAGTTTGTGGCTTTGTGACTAATTGGCCGGCTCTTTATCTCAGGCAAAAGTTTGCACATGTGGTCCTATTTACAGGATTTATTGTGATGTTGCGTTTTGACGCTGCAATTTCCCTAAATTCGAGAACGTTTCCTCCCGCGGAAGCCAATAAATCAAGCGTAACTTTATCTCACAACAGGCCCCTGCCAGTGAGGTGTCACAGCTTCCCACCAGCAGATGACCCTTTCTCCACAGGGTTCAACAACCACCACGGATAAATCAAAAGTACACCTCGAGTAAAGACAAACACAGAAACCTCCAAGTTCTGATTTCTTTGAAAACATTATACACGTGTCTACAATTGGCAGTAACAGGAGTACACATGTTTAAGCCTTTAAATCCAGGTGTGAAAACACGTCAAGTCAGATAAATCTTCTCAGTGGATGACAAGATCTGCGTGCAGCAGCCTCTCTTACATTAATGTCTGCCTGTCATTTGTGTAAATGATGACTGCCCTCGTGTGGAAGAAATGACAGTCTCACTTCAAGGTTAAGCATCGTTACAATTAGATGTATCCTAAACACATACGGTCCAACAAAAAAACTACAAAAAAAAGACCCGTTTGTCTAGTTTGTATTCCTTGAGAGCACACTTTGCATTACAAGAGTGTTACAACTTCCAAGTCTAGATGTTTAGATTTCAACAAAGCCCATTCATTGTACTCTAAATGACCTACTATTTACCTAATTACTGGCTGTGGAAGTAATTCACCAGCTGCCCAGCCACCACTATACTACAGTCATGGGAAACAATTATTAGACCATTGTTTTTTTTTTTCAATTTCTTGTTCATTTTAATGCCTGGTACAACTAAAAGGTATATTTGTTTGGACAAATATAATGATAACAACAAAAATAGCTCATAAGAGTTTAATTTAAGACATGGGTCTCAAACTTGCGGCCCACGGGCCAAGTGCGGCCCTTGTGTCGATATTTTGTGGCCCCCACCTTGATATTAAAGTTTAATGTGAGTTTTATATAAATGGCACTTTACAGTGTTGTGTGTGGAAGGTCCCTTTAATTCATTTTTTTGGTAATTTTGTGTCTTTTTTAAATCATTTTGTGTCTTTTTTGGGTCGTTTTATGTCTTTTTTTGGTCATTTTGTGTCTTTTTTCTTGGTAATTCTGTGACTTTTTTTGGTCATTTTGTGTCTTTTTAAAGTAATTTAGTGTTTTTTCAGTCATTTTGTGTCTATTTTTGTAATTTAGTGTCTTTTTTGGTCCTTTTGTATCTTTTTGAAGTAATTTAGGGTTTTTTTCTGTCATTTTGTGTCTTTTTTTTTTTTGTAATTTTGTGTCTTTTTTTGGTCATTTTGATACTGCGTCCAGCGGCCCCCAGGTAATTTGAATTTGAGACCCCTGCTTTAAGAGCTGATATCTAGACATTTTCCATGGTTTTCTTGATAATAAGCAAAATCATTATCAAGAAAACCATGTTAAATGTCTAGATATCAGCTCTTAAATTAAACTCGTACCAGCGTATCAATCTATTTTTGTTGTTATCATTATATTTGTCCAAACAAATGTACCTTTAGTTGTACCAGGCATTAAAATGAACATGAAATTGAGGAAAAAGGGTGGTCTAATAATTTTTTCCATGACTGTATATATGTGTGCTTTAAATGGTGCATCCTGCAAATAAAAAAGAAAAAGAAAAAACTGACACAAACCGGATCATAATACCTACATAAACTTGCTTTATCAGGCAGCCACTCTGCTGCATTGGTTCACTTGATAAGGTGGTGAACTTTGCAGGAGCCATTTCGATCCAAGGATGCTAAAAATAAAAAACATCTGATGCTACATTCACCGTTTTAGTGCGATTACTGTTAAACAGCTGCATAATTGAATTGGTCTAGACCTACTTTATGCTATCATTCGTCACAGTGGCACAAATAAGTTACCACACTGATATGCTCACATCACATTTTAAAATGTCAGGGGAGGAAAAAAAAAACACAAGAAAAAAGTAAATCTGGGTGATTCTCATGAAGCCAGTCTAAGTTCTGTCTGTGAAGATTATAAGGACATACTTTATTAAACTAAATATATTTCACTTTTATATGAATGAACAATATAGCCATAATGAGGCACAATTCATTGTTTTGTGTTAAAACAATATTTTTAAACATATTTTTGATTCACAAATTCATTACTGTAATGCGTCCAGATAAAAACGTCATGGTTTCCCCACTTATATACAATAAATATTTAATAAACTTTATAAAATAAATATACATTTGTTTAAAAATGTATAATTTAACAGAATATAATCAAACATAATGGTTTTTATCAATGTATAAAGAACAAAATCTGAATGAAAATTGATGATAAAAAATGGTTAAATGTTACAGTAATGATAGAATTGTTTGCATTAAAATATGTGTATATTTCAGTAAAATACATTTTGGTGATACCAGCTACCCTTGAGCATATTTAAGTGCTTGCCAAAGAAAAAAAAAAACTTTTGTTGTTTTTTTATTTAAAAATGTGTTACGGTAATGAATTTTGCACACAATGTCTCTAAAAATGTCAAAAAATACCTTAATTTTTTAAAAATAGATTATAAATTCATATTAAACAGTGACTTTAGATTGTATATGTTATAAAGGGTCAAAGAAAATATGTATTCAATGCTCTTGGATTATTGCCATGAGCTGTACCATGTTCATGAGAATCACCCAGCTACAAATTTTTATGTTTTATTCTGCAGATGGAAGTGAAGTTAAATCTTGAAATTGTTTGTTTTGTCCAAACCAGTAGTGTAAAACCACAATTATAAATAAACAACAAAATTGTTGATCGTTTCAGCTCTTGTGGAACATTTCGGCACGTGATCGTTTTTGCAAGATCTCTGAAAGTTACTATGTAGTTACTGGAGTTAAGTGAAATAAGATGTCTCACATGGACTTAACATCTGAATCATTCTCCTCCTGCAGGCCCTGTCTTTGATCGTCGTTATGAATTTTGCTCACAGTGTCTCTAAAAATGTCAGAAAATACCTTAATTAAAAAAAAAAAAGATTATAAATTCATATAAAACAGTGCCTTTAGATTGTATATGTTATAAAGGGTCAAAGAAAATATGTATTCAATGCTCTTGGATTTTTGCTATGAGCTGCACCATGTTCATGAGAATCACCCAACTACAGATTTTTATGATGGATTCATCTGCAGATGGAAGTGAAGTTAAATCTTGAAATTGTTTGTTTTGTCCAAACCAGTAGTGTAAAACCACAATTATAAATAAACAACAAAAATGTTGATCGTTTCAGC
Organism: Centropristis striata; assembly: GCF_030273125.1. Lineage (NCBI taxonomy): Eukaryota > Metazoa > Chordata > Actinopteri > Perciformes > Serranidae > Centropristis > Centropristis striata. The sequence goes on from NC_081522.1 coordinate 36,384,145, forward strand.
TCTTGTGGAACGTTTTAGCAAGATCTCTGAAAGTTACTATGTAGTTACTGGAGTTAAGTGAAATAAGATGTCTCACATGGCCTTAACATCTGAATCATTCTCCTCCTCCAGGCCCTGTCTTTGATCATCGTTATGAATTTTGCTCACAGTGTCTCTAAAAATGTCAGAAAATACCTTAATTTAAAAAAAAAAAAGATTATAAATTCATATAAAACAGTGACTTTAGATCGTATACGTTATAAAGGGTCAAAGAACATGCAGTCATTCGCTTACGGACAGCTTTAAAACTGTCTTGTCAGTCCATCTAAGTTAATTTAAGTGAATGATAGAAAGGCTGCCACAGTTTTAGTTTGTTAATTTGGATGAATTACTCAGACTTCAAGTCTTGTGTCTGCGTTTTCTGCATATGGATGCAACTTTTCACTGAGTACTTTCCCCTTAATGCCATTTCAGAGGCCTAATATACTGTCGTACACTAAATAATTTGTATTCGAAGATACTTGGAGATACTAAAAAACCCCTGAAATCTCCATTCAAGAAGACAGATAAGTAAAAAAACAGAGAGAGAAAGACATGGGGACACACAGGGTCTCTTTGTACGCACTTTATCATGAAGGGACCTTCAGTGCTTGGAGCATAACTCAAAAACAAATGATTCGTTCAGAGGGAGATTCCAGACGGCGATAACATGAAGGGCATTTGCTGGACAAACTCTAAGGGCCCATTTGTGAGGCAAATTGTTTCCATTCAAGAAGTCTGAGAGACTCTGCATAGATTAGAGAACACCATGAGGAAGATTGGCGCAGTGGTGCATGCTGTGTAACAGTAGCACTCCGCCCCAAGAAGCAGAATGTTTTCTTTGTTTTTCTACTTTGTCTGGTCATCAGTTCAGCTATGTTGAATAGGATGAATTTCACGTCCTAATTGGAGAAGAAGCTTTTTTCGACAGGCCCCATAGAGGAGAATGAGATCAAGTTTAAATGATAAACAATAAGCAAAAGGTTTCTGGTTTCCGATCGAGCTCGATAAAGTCTGTAACCTGATAAGTCATGATAAGCAGCTGCAACAACAACAAAAAAAATGATGGTAAAATCTTGAATAAAATCAGTTAACTAAAAATGTATTATATCAATATACAGTCATGGAAAAAAATATTAGACCAATGTGAGTTTTATATGAATGGCACTTTATCGTGTTGTGTGTGGAAGGTCCCTTTTATTACTTTTTTTGGTAATTTTGTGTCTTTTTTGAGTCGTTTTGTGTCTTTTTTTAATAATTTCGTGTCTATTTTTAATAATTTTGTGTCTTTTTTCTTGGTAATTCTGTATCTTTTTTTGGTCAAAGTTTAAATGATAAACAATAAGCAAAAGGTTTCTGGTTTCCGATCGAGCTCGATAAAGTCTGTAACCTGATAACAGTCATGATAAGCAGCTGCAACAACAACAAAAAAATGATGGTAAAATCTTAAATAAATTCACTTAACAAAAAATGAATTATATCAATATAAAGTCATGGAAAAAAATATTAGACCAATGTGAGTTTTATATGAATGGCACTTTACTGTGTTGTGTGTGGAAGGTCCCTTTTATGACTTTTTTTGGTAATTTTGTGTCTTTTTTTTGGTAATTTTGTGTATTTTTTGGTAATTTTGTGTCTTTTTTGGGTCGTTTTGTGTCTTTTTACAATAATTTTGTGTCTTTTTTTAATAATTTTGTGTCTTTTTTCTGGTTTCCAATCGAACTTGATAAAGTCTGTAACCCGATAACATTTTGTCATGATAGGCAGCTGCACCAACAAAAAAAAAAATGATGGTAAAATCTTAAATAAATTCAGTTAACAAAAATTGAAGTAATCAATATACAGTCATGGAAAAAAATATTAGACCACTATTGTTTTCTTCGTATTCCATATATTGTAAAGATTTGTGTGTTTAGTAAAAGTTAGAATTAGTTTGAACTAATTCTCTTGTACTTTTCTTAAAATCAAGTTCAAATAAATCCAAAGTGATCATCTTCAGTGGCACTCACAAAATCAATCTAAGCACCGTTAATAAATCCAAATTGTTACTTTTAAAGTGTGCAATAAATGCAGCTGCAAACGTGACTATGATGTTGCATGGACTATTTTAAGAAGCCATATATACGGTATTTATATATATAAAATGATACATATGCAAGAACATACATTCAACTGTATGCATATATCATAAAACCTAAAAAAAGTAAAACTGATTCATTGCACACTCTTATGTTACTTTGCTACTGAGAGGGATCTACAGTCATAGAAAAAATATTAGACCACCATTGTTTTCTTCCATTTCTTGTTCATTTTAATCTTGTTCCCGGTTCAACTAAAAGTACATTTGTTTGGACAAATATAATGAAAACAACAAAAATAGCTCAAAAGAGTTTAATCCAAGAGCTGATATCTAGACATTTCCCATGGTTTTCTTGATAATGATTTTGGTTATTATCATGAAAACCATGGAAAATGTCAAGATATCAGCTCTTAAATTAAACTCTTATGAGCTATTTTTGTAGTTATCATTATATCTTGTTGTACCAGGCATTAAAATTAACAAGATATTGAAGAAAACAATGCTCTAATAATGTTTCCATGACTGTAGTTAATAACAATCTACAGTCCGAAGAAGAGGACTAATAATACTCATTGCTCTATTAACAGAAGGGATATAAATGACAATAACTTGAGTTGACTTAATCCCATTATACATGAGTTAAAGGATGCATGGAGACAGAATCCACAGTGGGAGGGGACGTCTTGGATTAGAGCTGACCACGGGGAGAACGGTCTAATAATATGCTATGTCGGCTATTTTGTCACCTATTGTTCATCGTTGCATTGGGATTTTAATATGGCTTCTTTGTGGGTGGAAAATCTGCAGTGCTTACCCTGTGGAAAAACTACCCATTAGACAGACAGATAAGGCCATAAATAAGACCACCTATTCGGAAGCTGTGGGACTGACAGACACGCCCCATCGGAGCTGGTGGGCATGTTGGAGCAATGCTGAGGTGGTGATGTTATAGAGGTGTTGTAAGCAGCAGACACATCATTTCCTAATCCCCCCACCCCTGATGAGTTACGACATGTATAGTATGTACATGTACACATGGCTTATATTCTATAGCCTCTATTACACATTACTGGATGTGAACATTTGAACCCCAAAACAGTGTTTGCTTTCCCTGTTAATAGGAACACCACTGAGGTTTAACCTGATGTAATGGCTCTGGTTTACAAGAACTATGACTGAATTTAAGTGTTGTTCCTCTAGTGAGGTAATTGGTTGTGCAGTCTTAAGAGCTGACCAGACCAAGAACTAGGGGTACACCGATTTTCCTTGGTCTCGTCTCGGTCTCGACCCCTCCAAGTCTTGGTCTTGATTTGGTCTCGACCCCTCAAAGTCTTGGTCTCGTCTCGGTCTCGACCCCTCAAAGTCTTGGTCTCGTCTCGGTCTCGACCCCTCAAAGTCTTGGTCTCGTCTCGGTCTCGACCCCTCAAAGTCTTGGTCTCGTCTCGGTCTCGACCCCTCAATGTCTTGGTCTCGTCTCGGTCTCGACCCCTCAATGTCTTGGTCTTGTCTGGGTCTCGACCCCTCAAAGTCTTGGTCTTGTCTCGGTCTCCACCCCTCAAAGTCTTGGTTTTGTCTCGGTCTCGACCCCTCAAAGACTTGGTCTCGTCTGGGTCTCGACCCCTCAAAGTCTTGGTCTCGTCTGGGTCTCCACCCCTCAAAGTCTTGGTCTCGTCTCAGTCTCCACCCCTCAAAGTCTTGGTTTCGTCTCGGTCTCGACCCCTCAAAGTCTTGGTCTCGTCTGGGTCTCGACCCCTTAAAGTCTTGGTCTCGTCTCGGTCTCGACCCCTCAAAGTCTTGGTCTTGTCTCGGTCTCGACCCCTCAATGTCTTGGTCTTCATTTGGTCTCGACCCCTCAAAGTCTTGGTCTTGTCTCGGTCTCGACCCCTCAATGTCTTGGTCTTCATTTGGTCTCGACCCCTCAAAGTCTTGGTCTTGTCTCGGTCTCGACCCCTCAAAGTCTTGGTCTTGTCTCGGTCTCCACCCCTCAAAGTCTTGGTCTTGTCTCTGTCTCCACCCCTCAAAGTCTTGGTCTCGTCTCGGTCTAGACCCCTCAATGTCTTGGTCTTCATTTGGTCTCGACCCCTCAAAGTCTTGGTCTTGTCTCGGCCTCCACTCCTCAAAGTCTTGGTCTTGTCTCGGTCTCCACCCCTCAAAGTATTGGTCTTGACTAGGTCTCGACCCCTCAAAGTCTTGGTCTTGTCTCGGTCTCCACCCCTCAAAGTCTTGGTCTTGATTTGGTCTCGACCCCTCAAAGTCTTGGTCTTGTCTCAGTCTCGACCCCTCAAAGTCTTGGTCTTGTCTCGGTCTCCACCCCTCAAAGTCTTGGTCTTGTCTTGGTATTGACTTGGTCTCGGTTTAGGGGGTCTTGACTACAACACTGAATAATGGTGTACAATATTGTTGAGATCACTTTCAGAGTGATTTGATTATGATAGAAAGGCTTAAAGCCGGTCAACATCTATCTGAATTCACAAGGCAGCACATTGAATATGGCAGATAACACTGCAGGGAGACTCATCGCTGAGAAGACCCCAACCATCTGATGAAACAAACAGCATCACAGCTGAACATAACGTCCTCATTCATCAGTGTGGATGCTCACATGCTCACTGTATGCTCAAGTTAAAGGTTAATGCCAAAAAGGTTGTCGCCAACTAAATAACTTCTTAGACGATTAACAATCATTTAAATGAAAGATTCAAAACTGTGAAAGTGTCTCCACCAAAAAGCACCACTTTAAATCTTGTGTTTACCAGAGATGTCCTCAAAAGCATGAAAAAAAGCATTGAAAAACCAAAAATTGACTTAATCAACTTAAGAAATCTTTGTTGACCTGAGTCGACTCATCCATTAGCCCATAAAGAAATAAAGACCAGCTTACAACTGAAGAAGTCATTTAAGGATACAGTTCAATGGGCCCTTCAGCTGCTCTAAAACTTTTATGTGCTATAAAACAGTGTTAGCTCAGTAATGAACTGATGCTGCTCTCGCGCTAATTGAATAGTCCATCTCAAAACCATCACAAATTAGTTTCTATTCATAAGTAATAGCCCATTACTTTCCACTTAGGCTTGCAGATCTATCTCTGCACTTCATTTTAGCACTTAGGTTCGAGTCAACATTTATTCCATCATAAGTCCGCACGACAGGAAACTAGAGGCGGCTCAATGCCACTTTTTCATGCCCGATATCAACAATACCGCAACCTTAAGTATCTGCCGAAACCAATCTGATACAATCGTTATTTCCTTTCTTTACCCCTTAATTATCAGCTGGTTAACCGGCAGGCCGGGCCAATGTTCTGTCTTCCAGAGGCTGAAGAGGCCGCAACTCAAGATATCTGAACCAAAATGGGTTTTATGGGTAACCATTAGGCTTTACAGAAATATTACAAAGTGAGGCAAATGGTCAGGAGTTACATATTTATAGTAGTAATAGTTAACGGATGTACTTTATTTATTTTAACCATCTAAAAAAGATCAAGCACGAGATGTGAAACAAGTATTCAACTACCCTAAAGGAAGAAATACAAAGCCCAGGACATGACTCCCTTACGCAATAGTGCTGCTACTTTTTATTCAAACCTTTTCCAAACAGCTGCTCCTCTGTTTAACTCCTGACACATCTTATTATGGCAGTAGTCCTCAAAGTGTGTGGCGCAGAGGCATGAAAGGTGGGGTGCGTGTGACTGGGAGGATGTGATGCGGAACTAATGTTTTGACGTCTGCTTCTTTTCCAGGCGAACAGTAAACAGATCATGCTTTCACAATAGCAATGGTGTTCATTCAGACAGTTTGTAAGTTGAAGTGATGCACGGATCCACCAACCCCGAGGGTGACATCCTTTCACTCTAGTCATAAAAAATGACAGCAACATCTTACATGACTTCCTCCTCTTTCCAATTTTGAAAACTCATGGACATATTAGGGGGCGCAGATGGTAGAGTGGTCGCCCACTGTGTGGAAGGTCAGTGGTTTGATGCCCTGACCATGGCAGTCTACATGTCAAAGTACCCTTGTGCAAGAGACTGAACCCCATATCCAAAATTTAAAACTTGAATAAAATCGCGTGCCAACATTGAACAAATAAACCTTTTAATATATACCAAACATGTTTTGCTTTAACATTAAATATGGAACCAGCAACGCTTATAAACATACAATATATAATAATATAACTAAATAGTGCAGACATGCAAAATCAAATTTCAAATAAAAAACACATCAGTGTCATTAATTTATTAAATAAAAATTGTATGCCCCTTTTCTATTTGCATCCTCCCGATTTAAATATCAAAATAAACTTTTTCAACAGGTTAATAAATTCTGCCTTTTTTTTCGCCATTTTAGGGAAGGGGTAGCTCGGAGACAGCTCTAGCTTGAGGTTGCTATGACAACTGTCACAGAGGAGCGCGTTTCTGGGTCCTGTCCTGATTGACGCGCCAAAACAACAGCAGGGCATTGTGGGATTTGTAGTATTAGCGGTAAATGCGCCGTATAATACCGGCGGGTCAGCTTTTATAGTACAATAATAATATAATAATTTGGTATTGCCTCGCGGGCCAAATAGAATTACACTGCGGGCAGTTTGACACCCCTGGCCTAGAGGTTAGGAATCAGGCTTGTAACCGGAGGGTTCACAATAGCAATGGTGTTCATTCTGACAGTCTGTACGTTTAAGTGATGCACGGATCCACCAACCCCGAGGGTGACATCCTTTCACTCTAGTCATAAAAAAATTACAGCAACATTGGATGCAATGTCCAGTTTTTGTTCTCCTCACTCTGTCACTCTCTCAAACACAGCCCGGCAAACAAAAAATAGTCACTGTCATTTCAGTTTGTAATTGTATGAATGTGAAATAGTTTTCTGCCATAAACTTCTCTACATTATATACATAAATGTACACTTACAGCTTCGGTGTGGATGGGGTGCACAGCAAACAGCAGCGCTGCCACCAAGCTGGAAGTCTTGTCCAGGAACAGCCGGCACACTCGCAGGAAAAGCACACACACTACGGCGTGCAACACAACGTTGAGCAGATGGTAGGAAGCTGCGCTCAGCTCGCTGAAGAGGTAGTTCAGTCGGAAGGTGAGTACGGTCAAGGGTCGGTAAGATTTGTGGCTCCGCTCCTGTAGATAAACATACATAACATACCATCAGTTGACAGACTGAGAAACATTAAAGCAGGGGTCTCAATCTCGCGGCCCGCGGGCCAATTGTGGCCCTCGTGACGATATTTTGTGGCCCCCACCTTGATATGAAAGTTTAATGTGAGTTTTATATGAATGGCACTTTACCGTGTTGTGTGTGGAAGGTCCCTTTAATTACTTTTTTTTGGTAATTCTGTGTCTTTTTTAGCCATTTTGTGTCTTTTTTAGTCATTTTGTGTCTTTTTTGGGTCATTTTGTGTCTTTTTTATACATTTGTGTCTTTTTTTTGGTAATTCTGTGTATTTTTTTGTCATTTTGTATATTTTTTTTGCCATTTTTTGTCTTCTTTAAGTAATTTAGTGGGTTTTTTTCAGTCATTTTGTGTCTTTTTTGTCATTTTGTGTCTTTTTTTTTAAGTGATTTAGTGTTTTTTTTTCAGTCATTTTGTGTTTTTTTGTAATTTTTGTGTCATTTTGGGTCTTTTTTTTGTCATTTTGTGTCTTTTTTAGTCATTTTTTGTGTTTTCTTTTTGGTCATTTTGATACTGCCTCCAGCGGCCCCCAGTTAATTTGAGTTTGAGACCCCTGCATTAAAGGCTGACAAATGTTCAGTGAAGCTTTTGCATGTTTTTTAAGTTTAATTTTAAAGTAAAGTTAATCAGAGGTTGCAATCTGGACATCATGGACTTAATCAAGCTGCTAATAAACCATCTCTTAAACTTAGTGTAAATGCTTGAGGCTTACCAGCTCAGCTTTTGTCAATAATCGTGTAAACTTAAAGTAAGCCCACACTGAAAAACCCTAGACATGTGTAATGGACCATGGCTTACCTCAGCCATTGGTGTTCCCCAGAAGTCATTAAGGAACAGGTTGTGGAGAGAGGTTGCAGGCCGCAGGTCCTTGTTGTCAAGGATTGCTGAGACATCATCAAACACAAAGCCGCAGGACAGACTGTTCCAGTAACATCCCACCACCAGTCCAGTCAAAAGTAAAATCTCCTTCCATGACACGACAGCCATGGCTAACCAAAGCCGTCATTGATCACTGAACGGGAAAAACAAAGAGGTTTGAATTAATCAAAATTTGCTGACACCTGTAAAACTCATGGACATATTAGGGGGTGCAGATGGTAGAGCGGTCGCCCACTGTGTGGCAGGTCAGTGGTTCGATGCCCTGACCATGGCAGTCTACATGTCAAAGTACCCTTGGGCAAGAGCATGAACACAAAACTTTTAGGAATCAGGCTTGTAACCGGAGTTTCGGTGGTTCGAATCCCAGGACTGACAAGGCATCTAACCCACACAGTTCCTGGTCGTGCAGGAATGTGCTACCCACAAAAAAAAGATGAGTTAAATGCAGTGTTTGAATTTCCCCAATCTTAATCTTATTTTTTTTTGTGAATGGTAGTTACTGATTGTTGCACCAGGTAGGAAAGCCTCAGCCACCATTGTATAAATGTGCATATTAATGGGTTAATGATGATCTGTAGTATAAAAGCGCTTTGAGTGGTTGTTATACAAGTGCAGTCCATTTTGAAAATAGATGGTTATTTTTAAAGCAACTATGCAATCACACCAGCAATGCAACTTTTGAAAAAAAAAATAATAAGGCAACTTTATAAAGCAACGTCATACAGCAAGTAGTTACAACATACATGTGTGCATACATGTGTCGAAACCAAACTAAACATGGTCTACACTCACAAAATATTGTACAGATGCTGATGCCAAGAGTGAGAACTGAGTTAGGTAAGAAAGCTTTTAGTTACGCCCCTTTATCATGGAACAATCTGCAAAATGAATTGAAATAGTCTGAGTTGATCACAATCGGTAAATTTAAATCGATTCTAAAGGATAAAGAAATAATTTCTCTTGGTCAGTGTGACTGCTCCATAAAAGTCTCAACTGAGGCTCCTTCAGTGTTGTTGTGATGGCTGTATTTATATTTAATTGTTTATGTTAACTGTGTTTAAATGTTGTAACTTGTCACGTTTTATGCTGCTTTCTTGGTCAGGTCTCTCTTGGAAAATAGATTTTTTTTCACAACGAGACTTTTACCTGGTTAGATAAAGGAAATATATATATTCTTGTCTATAATTGTGTATTATATTTTGCAGATAAATGACACTAAAAGTAAAACTAAGGGAGGAGATACTAGCCCCCAAGCGGAGACATCAGCAGTCTAACAACCGTCTGAGTTGATCACAATCGGTAAATTTAAATCGATTCTAAAGGATAAAGAAATAATTTCTCTTGGTCAGTGTGACTGCTCCATATAAGTCTCAACTGAGGCTCCTTCAGTGTTGTTGTGATGGCTGTATTTGTATTTAATTGTATTTAATTGTCTATGTTAACTGTGTTTAAGTGTTGTAACTTGTAACTTTTTATGCTGCTTTCTTGGCCAGATCTCTCTTGGAAAAAATGAATGAAAATGAATTGAAATAGTCTGAGTTGATCACAATCGGTAAATTTAAATCGATTGTAAAGGATAAAGAAATAATTTCTCTTGGTCAGTGTGACTGTTCCATGTAAGTCTCAAAAATAAAAAATTTAAATCTCAACGAGACTTTTACCTAGTTAATTAAAGGATATATATAGATATTCTCGTCTATAATTGTGTATTATATTTTGCAGATAAATGACACTAAAAGTGAAACTAAGGGAGGAGATATCAGCCCCCAAGCGGAGACATCAGCAGTCTACCAACCGGTACCAGAACAGCTGGCTGCAAATAACACCAGTGAGGGTGGACCTCCACAGCCACCTAAAACCACTGCTAGCTAACATTGCCCTCTTTATATAGCTATCAAAAGGCAGGCATGGGTTAAACAAATACAACCAGCATAGCTATCGCTCGATCGCTGCACTGTGAATGTACACAACAGCTCAGATTAGTATGATCTGACATTTCTTTAGTGTCTCGTGCACATAACGCTCGCGAACGATAAAGCAAAATTAGCAGCTAGCTAATGCTAACTAGGTTGAGACCAGTCTTTAAAGGGGATAAGGTGGACGTGGGTGCATTTCTAAGTCATTTATTAGACTTCACACCTACCGTGTCTACACAAAGGGCAGCCGGTGACTGTAGAGATGAGATGAAAAACTCGGAATGGTTAAAATAAAGAGTAAACAATTCAAGCGGCATTCCACTTGTGGAAGCTAAATAGCTATAGCTAGCCTCGGCGCGTCATCACTACTACTTCCGGGGCAGAGGTTTTTTTATTTTTTTTATTTTTTATTTTTTTATTAAGGCAGTTGGGTGGGGTGTAATACAAAAAAATACATCAGAACGTCGCCAGGGGGTTTCAATAAATCATAAAGAGGTTGTCATACAAAAATATTATAAAAATTACAAATATTCAGAGTTTTAGCAGCTTTCAAATTAGTAGAGTCTTTAATAGAATTAATATACTGCCTGGTTTCACTTATAAATATAGAAAAGAGGGGATTTTTTTTGTGTGTATCGAGATTTATGTATGTGATATTTTGCCAATAGTATAATTAGATTTATAATGTAATATTGATTTTTTTTTTGTGTATGGGAAGTCAGTGAAACCAAACAGTATATTTTCAAAACAAAGGGACAAATTAGGTTCAATTGAAAAAAAAAGGAAGTTACAAATATCTTTCCAGAACTTAGACGAAAAAGGGCAAGACCAAAATAAATGAAGAATACTTTCAGGGTGCCCTTCACAAAAAAAAGCAATTCAAATCTAAATCTTTTTTAAAACGTTGAAGAAAAATTTTAGTGGGGTAGATTCTGTGAATTATTTTAAAAGAAATTTCTTTGATCTTATTGTTGACTATATATTTTGCTGGCAAATTCCAAATCTTCTCCCAATTAAGGTTATCAATAAAATTATTCCAATAAGCAATGACGTAGGGGGTTGATACAACTTCTTTCTGAAACAGTGAACGTATTTTTCGGTTATTGTTGTTCCGGCGCGTCATCACTATTACTTCCGGGGCAGAGGTGACCGCGCAAGTTAAACGTTAGCCAAGCTGCTCGGTGATTTTTGACAAATGATGCGACTTTTAAGTACTTTGTGTTAATATTAAACGCGTCACTTCTCTACAGTTTGGTAAATATTCCTACAAAGGTCCACTCGTCGCTAGTCTTACTTCTGTTGGACTAACGTTAGCTTAACCAGCTAACCTAGTTACCGTTGTGTTGTCAATGGTAACCTAGCAGCAGCAGAAGCGTCACAACATGGAGACCTCGAGGCTGTTTATTGTTATTTTATCTCACCTGTAGCCTTTATTTTCTACCTGGTTCAATTTAACGTGTCATCCTGAGCGTATCTTAATAACAGGCATTCAGGTTAACACGTTTAACTTATAAATCACAGCGTCTAGCTAAGCTAATTCATCAACACAAGTGGAGCTGCTTGAGTTTGTTAAGTCTCGTTAACTTAGCGTGACGTCACCCAAACCTCATGGCATGCGCAGTTAACTAAACTAAATGTAGTGTGACTTAGTTAAGTTAAAATGTGAGGCTTATTTTGAGGAGTACAGCAATGTTTAGCCACAGCTTCCTAACTCCAGTGAGCAAGCTAACCAGCTAACAGTGACACTGTGCAGCCAGTTTTCACCTTTAACTGCTCACTTCCTGGTTAAATATTCACAAACACACCATGGCCAAGATGCGTGCTGCTGCCTTTGAGTGGGATAAAGTGGCAAGAATTGACCCAGAGAGCCTCCTAGAATGGGAAAAAGACCAAGTGGACGAGGTCTTCGGCATGTTCCTTTTGGTAATTGTCACCACTTCACACCAGTTTTGATTAGATCTCAGATTTCTTCTCTGTTGCACAAACACAAATCTGGTTTCAAATTGCATGTTGGGAACAGTCAGTGCTGCGTGTGTTAACCCTCTGGAATCTTGGGCTATTATGTCCTTTAAAAAATCTGTTAAAAATCTTCACCATGCCATGTTGGTATCAGTTTTTTCAGCGTTACCTCACCTATATGTCCTGATAATACATTTTTAACTTTGACTTACTTGATCGAAATTTTGAACCCAAAAGAAACAAAGAAAAACATAAAATCTGATCTTGAAAATTATGTTTCACACACAGAAATGTGCATGTTGCATATATATGAATATGAACACGGGTTGTAATTATAACATATAACAGGTAAGATGAAGAAAATATCGAGTTCTATATTTTTATACTAAATATATTTGACATTATCTCCGAATATCATCAAAAAACATCTGGTATGGAGTTTCAAGCCAGAACTTTAGAGGGAAACTGATGGCAAGACTAAATGTTGCTTCATTTTTTATGTCTTCACGTCATGAAGAAGTAATGTGCAGGTGGTTTCATCTCCAAAAGCTCCAAAGCATGACATCTTCATCACATCCAGACTAGAAAACAAAGCAGCGTGGAGCCCTACTGTAAAATTACCTCTAAAGTTCTGGCTGTAAACTCCATGAGGCCAGTTTCAGTTTGATGATGATATACCAAGTAAAACTGGAGACAAGCTCAAATATATTTAGTATAAAATGATAGAACTGGATGTAACCCTCTTATATGTTAGATTTGCAACCTTTGTTCACATTTGTAACATTTCAAATTCTTTATTGAGCATGATAGTGTTTTGGAAGTAACAAAAAAAACATTCAAAACCACATTTCATGCTGTTTTTTCTTTGTTTCTTTTGGGTTCAAACTGTTGATCCAGTAAGTCAGGATGAAAAAATAATAATTAGGTCATATAGGTGAGGTTGTGCTGAAAAAAATTGACCAACATGGCATTTAAACATTTTTTTTCAGTGGTGTATACAGGCAGGGTGAAAAGTTTCAAGGATTCAAAAATTGACAAAATAGTCCAAGACTCCATAGAGTTAATTCATGTCTACTTGCACAAAGAAAGACAGCTGTCCTGCTGATCGGAGATAATTTTTCACAGCTCCTTGCTAAATGGATTTGTCAGCAAAATGTACTAATCAGATTATTTAGCGTTGACTTCCCCCTCCTTCTGTGGTCACTGTTAACCTGGACATTTCACATAGTAGCCTTAAATCAGCATAAAAGTCTTTATTAAACTTGCAGCCATCTCAATACTGTCTGATGTTTTATTTTTTTGCCACTGTTTTTAAATAATTTTATGTTTTGTTGTACAGTGACCTTGGATGTTTTGAAAGGCGCTTATAAATCAAATGTATTATTATTTTTATTATTATCTAATTATGTCAAAGTTTTGTATTGGTTACAGTTTTGGCTCAGTTTTTTCCAGGTTCCTTGTGCTTGAACACATTTGTGCTATCAAAATGACTTTACTTTTTTTTTTTAATTATTATTATTTTTTAACCATTTTTCACTTTACACCTTATGTTCCATGCAGACAGAAGAATGGGAGGTGAACGGTAAAGCTCCGGAGAAAATTATTCAAGTCCTCAGAGTGTTTCAGGCCCTATTAAAGGTATTATTAAGCAAAAATATTTGATTAATAACTACAGTTTCTGGGTGATTCTCATGAACATGGTACAGCTCATAGCAAAAATCCAAGAGCATTGAATACATATTTTCTTTGACCCTTTATAACATATACAATCTAAAGTCACTGTTTAACATTAATTTATATTCTAATTGAAAAATTTTCTGACATTTTTAGAGACACTGTGAGCAAAATTCATTACCATAACACATTTTAAAATAAAAAAACAACAAAAGTTGTTTTTTTTTCTTTTTTTTCTTTGGCAAGAACCTAAATATGCTCAAAGGTAGCTGGTATCACCAAAATGTATTTTATTAAAATATACACATATTTTAATGCAAACAATCATTACCGTAACATTTAACCATTTTTTTCTCATCAATTTTCATTCAGATTTATTGTTGAAAAACATTATATTTGATTATATTCTGTTAAATGATACATTTTAAACAAATGTGTATTTATTTTTATAAAGTTTATTAAATATTTATTGTATATAAGTGTGGGGAAACCATGACATTTTTATCTGGACACATTCCAATAATGAATTTTTCAATCAAAAATCTGTTTAAAAATATAGAAAATATTATTTTAAACACAAAACAATGAATTGTGCCTCATTATGGCTATATTGTTCATTCATATAAAAGTGAAATATATTTAGTTTAACCCTTTGATGCACAACATATTGACACTCCTTCTAATCCACAACATGGGTCAATAATGACCCAAATTCATTTCCCATGTTATTTAATGCTGCTGTGTGTTTCTGTGCTCTATCTTTTGGTATCAACTTATTTTATGATTGAATATTCCAAGTATTCTTTAAATATCTTGTTTTTGATAACAACAGATCATTATTTCCATTTTGCTTCTAATACTTTATGAGGAAAAAAAGTTTTTGTATTATTACAAAGCTAACTTGGCTACTTGGCTAAGAAGCTTGTTAAGCTAACTTCTTAGCCAAGACGTTAGCTAAGTAGTTAGCAAGCTACTTAGCCAAGAAGTTAGCTAAGGTCGTTTTTGACCCATGTTGTGCATTACAAGAGTAGTGACACAAAAAGGGATTTTATTCAAAAATGAATGAAGGAAAACATAAAATTAGGATGTATGATGATCAAAAACAAATTGATGAAAACCTGGAATACTGAATGATGAAAATAATTTATTGCAAAGATAAAGAACATAAAAACTCTGTCAGGTCACTTTAGACCCATGTTGTGCATCAAAGGGTTAATAAAGTATGTCCTTATAATCTCCACAGACATAGTTTAGGCTGGCTTCATGAGAATCACCCTTCTATGTCTGTGCAATTAAAATTATATAAGTTTGTCATTTTAGATATAAATGTCTTCTCTCCCTGTGCCTGTTAGATAAAGGATCATGAAGTTGCTATTGCTGACAAGTTTGTGGAGGACATTGGCGTTAAGCATGCTAAAACCGGTAAGTGCAAGACAAAGTTTGCAAATCAAAATGTTATTGTACGATTTTAATTGTTGATCATGTCTTCTTCACTGTAGAAAATGAACTCCTCGCCAAGGTGTCGAGGCTGGAACAAGCGCACATGGTAAAGCTTTTTATCACCTGTCTGTGTATTTGTTTACACACTGCATGCATGCATATTTTAGTACTATATAATACTCACCGAGCAGCTGGAGGGTTGTTTCTTATCACTGGGATGGATGTCAGTGCTATTATAATTCTGAAAACAAAGGTGTGAATGTGTCTAACTGGGTGATTCTCATGAAGTTATGTTTGTGAAGATTATAAGGACACATTTTACTAAACTAAATATATTTCACTTTTATATGATATAACAATATAGCCATAATGAGGCACAATTCATTGTTTTGTGTTAAAATAATATTTTCTATATTTTTAAACATATTTTTGATTCACAAATTAATTACTGTAATGCGTCCAGATAAAAATGTCACGGTTTCCCCACACTTATATACAATAAATATTTAATAAACTTTATAAAAATAAATATACATTGGTTTAAAAATTTATAATTTAACAGAATATAATCAAATAAAATGTTTTTTAACAATGTATAAAGAACAAAATCTAAATGGAAATTGATGAGAAAAAATGTTACGGTAATGATAGAATTGTTTGCATTAAAATATGTGTATATTTATTTAGGTTGGTTTTGTGATTTTGTTGTTGTTTTTTTCTTTTCTTTTTTTTTACTGTGTTTGTCCATTGGTGATTTATGTTGTGTTTTGTTTAAATTAATTTTAAAAAATGTAAAAATGTTTATATTTTAAATACATATTGGTGATACCAGCTACCCTTGAGCATATTTAAGATGCTTGCCAAAGAAAAAAAACAACAACAAAGAAACTTAAAAAAAAAAAAAAAAACATGTTACGGTACAGATTTTGTGTCTCTAAAAATGTCAGAAAATACCTTAAAATCTTTTAAATCGATAATACATTTTTGATTCACAAATTCATTACTGTAATGCGTCCAGATAAAAATGTCATGGTTTCCCCAAACTTAAATATTTAATAAACTTTATAAAAGTAAATACACATTTGTTTAAAAATGTATAATTTAACAGAATATAATCAAATATAATGTTTTTTTAACAATAAATCTGAATGAAACTTGAGAAAAAATGTTTAAATGTTACGGTAATGATAAAATTGTTTGCATTAAAATATGTGTATATTTTAAATACATATTAGTGACACCAGCTACCCTTGAGCATATTTAAGCTGCTTGCCAAAGAAAAAAAACAACAACAAAAAACTTTTATTTTTATTTTTTTAAATGTGTTACGGTAATGAATTTTGCGCACAGTGCCTATAAAAAGTTCAGAAAATACCTTAAAATCTTTTAAATAGATTATAAATTCATTTTAAACAGTGACTTTAGACTGTATATGTTATAAAGGGGCAAATAAAATATGTATTCAATGCTCTTGGAATTTTGCTATGAGCTGGAAAACATCCCACCATGATGTTTTACTTCCGGCAACAGTCTCAAATCTTGTAGCCAATCAGTGAGTGTAACCGTGGCTACAAAGGGATTGGTTGTGGTGATCACTGGGTGACAGAACCTAAGAAGATTACAGCTAATTCCTTGCATGCACACAGCCATAACATCTAGTCTCAACTTCATTGTTTGTTTTTTTCTAAGGTTTGTATGTATTTAGAGTTTGCCTTTCCACAGTTTGAAATGCAAATAAGGTCATTCTTATTTTTAGGACTTGTTCATTATGCGTGTATTGGTGTTGTGAACAGATGGAGGTGATGGGGCACTAAGAGGTTTCTTGGTGGGGGTTGTTTGGGTGTTTGTTTGTCTCGTTTCCGGTCCTCAGCACTCTGGCACGGGGCCTGACAGCCGCTTTCTGAGAGATGAGATCCGGCAGCTCGAGACGCAGCTGGAGCTGAGGGAGAAGGAGTTGAACCATTTACAGACCGAAATGGGCAAAGAGAAGAAATCCAACGAGGAGGTATGAGCGCGTTACCCATAATTCCCAACCGTATGACTCAGCAGGGTTCAGTATTCAGACCTTGGCTGACCCACACACACAGTATGATGTCATTAGTTAGATGTGATTCATGAAAAAATACAGTGCCAGGGTTTTTTATGAACTGCATATATACAAATATATGGGTCAATGACGTGATCTAACGCAGTGTCAGTTGGTGTAACCAGTCATTTTTCCCCATAAAAATCTGATTATATACAGGGAAATAAAACTAAAATGAGAAAAAATACAATCCACGTTTACATTGCAACACTATGGTATATAACACATTTTTACATAATTTGTCAAAACTTTTGAAAAAAAAGGTTGTATTTAGAATATGTTCTGCTCAATATTGACTTAATGTGTAAATGTAGAAATACTAAAAATAAAATAATTTGATGTTCTTTAAAATTAAGTAATTATATGTATAAGTCCACTTAAATACGATATGTAGGTGGATGAAGTATTTAATATTTATCATTTTTTGTGGTTACACCATTTGACATCTTGTCAACCCTTATTTGTCATTGACCCATATTAAAAAAAAAAAAAAAAAAAAAAAAAAAAAATATATATATATATATATATATATATATATACTTGCTTAAATAAAGGTTAAAAAAATATATGTATATATATTTTTTTTATTTTTTTTTATTTAACCTTTATTTAAGCAGGAAGTCCCATTGAGATTCAGAATCTCTTTTTCAAGAGAGACCTGGCCAAAATAGCAGCCAAAACTCAACAAAAGTGCCAAAAAAATAACATTTACAATAAAACAAGTGTAATATAACACAATATTAAAACATAATGAGCCTTATTAAGGCAAACAAGCACATGTCTCTATCACCACAGTCTTGATGGTAGATTTAAATTCTATATGTTATACATATAGTTAATATACTCAGGTAATAAAATATTTGTTCCAACAATTTTTTTTGCTATTTGTGCACTTGGTGTCATTAGATTCCCTCTGTTTGTGCACTGTAAACTCTGTTTCAATTCCTAGTTGGTCACACGAGCGGATGCGGCTGAGGAAGAGGTCAAGAAGCTGAAAAGAGAGGTTTGTGACGTCTATCGCAACATGATTCGGATCATTTTGAGTTTAATTCATCACTTCCCTTCTAATATCATGTGCTCTCTCTTTAGTTTTCTTTTGTGCATGCATTCTCCAAATTACCCATCTCTTTTCATCTCTTTCTGTTCCACTGGGATAGATAAAAAAGATTAAGACGAAGGTAAGAAAAGAAGGAGCTGTAGTACATTTAAGTTTCAGTTGTGTAAAATAAGTATCAGTTTGATACTATTTGTTAGTGTTCAAAGGTACAAGTTAGTACCTAGTAAGTAAGTATGTTGAAATGTTTATTTAAATGTACAAATGTGAGTTATCCCATTTTTATGATCCAAAGATTACGGGCCTGTGTAGAAAAACTGAACTAAACTAAACTAAACTAAAGCAATCCTTGCTGATGAAACTACCATAGAGATATGTTTCCAGCATTTGCACTGATTATTTATTAATTAAAATTAAAACCAACAAGTCCCAGCATTCGTGATATGCACGCTTTTAAGGCTGTGCAATTAGTTGAAAGGGGCGTGTTCAAAAAAAATAGCAGTGTCTGCCGTTGACTTTACAAACTCAAAACTATTTTGTACAAACTTTTTTGTTTCTTGTTTGTTTGTTTTTATAACTGTTTCACGTCTGTGTGGCATGGAGTCGACCAACTTGTGGCTCCTTTCAGCTGTTATTCCACTCCAACATTCTCTAACAACATTCACAAATCATTTACATTTCTTGGTTTTGCTTCAGAAACATCATTTTTGATGTCACCCCACAAGTTCTCAATTGGATTAAGGTCCACTCCTTAACATCAATGTTGTTGGAAAATATTGACCTAAAATGGTCAAATTAGTTTGGGTTTGGTATATCCATTTTCAGGAAAACAAATGGTTCCAATTATATCAAATACAGTGTATCTAACACACCCAGAGCCCAAGTTGTGGCAAAATAGTTTTTGGAGAATCTACTGCCTTTTTCCTTGGTATGGTGCCACGTTTAGAATATAAAATTAAATATGAGCATTGATATGTACAAAAAATAAGCTAATATAAAGTAACAAAACAGCCACATGTCCAATAATCTACCTGCTACTACTTAGGCTGGATGACAGGATAACTTTAAAGTCATTTTTCTCACTTCTGCATTCTGCATTCTACTTACTGCCTTTTTGCTTTGTAGGGCAGTACTGTATGCGATATGGTCTCATTCCATATCACATTTAAAAATATATATCGATGTATCTTTTATATCGAATAATAATAATAATCAGTCCAAATGCTGGAAACATATCTCTCTCGATATATCGCCCAGCCCTAAACTAATGTAGCATCTCTAACTTAGTTACTATAGGGATTTCTGGATCCACAATAAAAAAACGAATTCCCTCCTTCCCTCACACACAACAGAACGAGCAGCTCCAGCAGGATGTGGACTATTTTCGTGCGGAGCTGGATAAGAAGGAGCCGGGCCCGAACAGAGACGAGGCCGCTGAGACCCAGAGGAAGCTCAACCTGGCCAACCGGCAGCTCTACCAGTGCCTGGAAGACCTTCAGGTACTGCAGGAAATCTGTTCTTCTTCTATACATACCATCCTTTACTCATTAATCAACAGACCATTATTTTTTAAAAGCCTGTTGTTTGGTCCTATGCGTTTGTCTTATATAGCAAGAAAGGTCTGCCAAAACCAGCGTGGTTCCAATAAATAATTTCAATATTTACTACTTATTTTAATAGCCTCCATGTGTTTTTAGCCGCATTTTTACTTCACAATTGTGTACAGCATGTGAAACATATGCTCACTAATTGTATTAATTGTTTACTTTGTGTCCCGTTAGCGTGTGGAGGATGAAAACGCACACCTGAAGACGCAGAACGAGCAGATGCAGAAAGGCCTGGAGGAGTCGGTGAGGG
Source organism: Centropristis striata (assembly GCF_030273125.1). Classification (NCBI taxonomy): domain Eukaryota; kingdom Metazoa; phylum Chordata; class Actinopteri; order Perciformes; family Serranidae; genus Centropristis; species Centropristis striata. The sequence continues at coordinate 36,404,291 of NC_081522.1, forward strand.
AGATGGAGAAGATGACGGACGAGTACAACAAGATGAAGATCGTGGTGCAGCAGACTGACTCCGTGGTGGACCAGCTCCGCAGAGAGAGGGATCACGCTAAGCTGCAAGTAAGGACCCTCCTCAGAGAACTGCTTTCCTCTTGGCACCTGTTTGCAGTTACATTTTCCATGATGGCATGACTTACCTGACACTATTAATCATTTCATTACAAGTTTATCACACATGAGGAGGATTATCATCTTAAAAAGACGGCGTCATTAAAGCTTTAACGGCCTGTGTGTTTAATGTGCAGGTCAGAGAGCTAACGGATAAAATGCATAGCATGACTGAAGACGACGATCCAATTATGGCAGCGGTCAACGCCAAAGTGGAGGAGTGGAAGGTGAGTTTTAATCCGGCGTCGACAACTTTCAACCTCTTGTTCCTTTCAGCCAGATGTACTGTAACCATACATGTCATAAAGAAGGAAGGAAGGAAGGATTTTAAAGCTTTCAACCACAGCACAGAGCTTTCTAAAAAAGGCAAACTACTCACTTCACATAAAAATCTTTATTATATTATACAGGGAAATAAATGTGAACTAAAATGAGAAAAAATACAATCCATGTTTACATTGCAACACTATGGTATATAGCAAAGTTTTACATAATTTGTCAAAACTTTTGAAAAAAATGGTTGTATTTAGAATATGTTCTGCTCAATATTTGACGAAAAATTTCATTTGATGTTTTTTAAAATTAAGTAATTATATGTATAAGTCCACTTAAATACAATGTAGGTGGATGAAGTATTTAATAATTATAATTTTTTGTGGTTACACCATTTGACATCTTGCCAACCCTTATTTGTCACTGACCCATATATATATATATATATATATATATATATATATATATATATATATATACTATATATACTTTTTCATGACTATTTACATTGTAGATTCTCACTGAAGGCATCAAAACTATGAATGAACACATATGGAATTATGTACTTAACAAAAAAAGTGTGAAATAACTGAAAACATGTCTTGTATTTTAGATTCCTCAAAGTAGCCACCCTTTGCTTACTAGAATATAAGACATGTTTTCAGTTATTTCACACTTTTTTGTTAAGTACATAATTCCACATGTGTTCATTAATAGTTTTGATGAATCTCCAATGTAAATAGTCATGAAAATAAAGGAAATGCATTGAATGAGAAGGTGTGTCCAAACTTTTGGCCTGTACTGTATATATATATACATGTATATGTTGCATTCAACACACTTACGTCTGTGGACCAGTCAACATAAACTCTGAAACAAGAGCTCAAAACTGGTTTGAAACACTACTTGTTGTGGTGAAAACACAATAAAAAAGGGGGTTTTAGATCTATAAAGAAGTTCCTCTGGCCCAAAAACGCCTCATGATGTTGTTCAGTATGTTATTGGACTAATTTGCCTAAACTTGATAGTGCTTGTGTGGAGAAAGGAGCGTTAATGGGGATGCATACAAAGGGATTTAATTCCTGGTGCTCATTAGTTCCAGCGGCTACAACATCCTGTAAAAATGCACATGGTTTTGCATTGGTTACCATGGGTTCCTAATTGAGTTCAGCTCTGTGTTGAACCATTTTTCAGGACAGTCATTGAGCTGACTTGTTTTTTTTCCTTTTAGAGAGTGCTCTCTGGGAAGGACGAGGAGATTCTGGTGTACCAGCAGATGATCCGTGATTTGAGGGAAAAGCTGCGTTCAGCCCAGCTGGACTTGGACAAAAGCAACATCATCGCCCTGCAGCAGGTCTGTCCCAAACCTGGGGAGGAAATAATCCTCATTGTGTGTGTCAGAGCGCTTCAGATATATAATATATAAGAAGAAAATACTACAGGTGTCTCAATACATCAGAACATGGGCCTCAAACTCGCGGCCCGCGGGCCAATTGCGGCCCCCGTGACGATATTTTGTGGCCCCCACCTTGATATGAAAGTTTAATGTGAGTTTTATATGAATGGCACTTTACCGTGTTGTGTGTGGAAGGTGCCTTTAATTACTTTTTTGGTAATTTTGTGTCTTTTTTTGGTAATTTTGTCATTTTTGAAATAGTTTTTTGTCTTTTTTTAATAATTGTGTGTCTTTTTTGGTCATTTTGTTTCTTTTTTAAAATATTTTTGTGTCTTTTGGTAATTCTGTGTATTTTTTGGTAAGTTTGTGTCTTTCAAGTAATTTAGTGTTTTTTCAGTCATTTTTTGTCTTTTTTGTAATTTTGTGTTTTTATTGTCATTTTTTCCCCTTTTTTAATAATTGTGTGTCTTTTTTAATAATTGTGTCTTTTTTGGTAATTTTGTGTATTTTTTGGTCATTTTGTTACTTTTTAAAAAAAATTGTGTGTCTTTTTTAATAATTCTGTGTATTTTTTGGTCATTTTGTCTCTTTTTTGTCATTTTGTGTCTTTAAATTTAGTGCTTTTTCAGTCATTTTGTGTCTTTTTTGTAATTTTGGGTTTTTTTTTGTCATTTTGTGTATTTTTTAAGTAATGTTGTGTATTTTTTTGGTCATTTTGATACTGCCTCCAGCGGCCCCCAGGTAATTTGAGTTTGAGACCCCTGTTCTAATGTATTGAGATACACCTGTAGTTACAATATGGAGGATCATTAAGCAGGAGAAGTATGAGTTCAGTGTGTATTATCATTTCATGTTCTTCTATCTTCATGCCATTTTTTCCTACTTTCTGCTGTTTCTCTTTGCCTTGACATGCTTCATCAACCTTTCCTCCCTTCCACCTCTCTATCGCTGCTCTGGGCCAGGTCATATTTGATCTTTGCGCTGTAAGTTTCATCTGTCCTGTTCCTCTCAACCTCAACCTCAGCCTCCCCCCATTTCATAAATTTCCTTAATGATGGAAGTGCAGACAGTCCAGTTGTGCTCAGTCTTGTTGTTGCTGAATGATTAAAGGCCGTCCAAGAGAGAGATAATCAGATCAAGATCCTGAGCGAGCAAGTGGAGCAGTACACCGGGGAGATGGAGAAGCACACCCGGCTCATCGAGGAGCTAAAGACGTCCACCAAGAAAGACAAAGGTGGGTGGATCACTGCATCAAAAGTATTCAGATCCTTTAGTTCAGTAAAAGTGCTAGTACAAACACTGTGAAATGACTCCACTACAAGTAAAAGTCCTGCATTCAAAACTTACTGAAGTAAAAGTTAAGTAAAAAATGTACTTAACCCATAAGAACCCATGTAACAAACACTTTAAATGTTCTATAATCTCCCATATTCAGCTTTATGCTTCACATTAACTCATTAAATCCCTTAGCAAGACTGTTTGACTGTTTGACTGTGACAAGAAGTGACTTCTCCAAAATGTGGCTGTGACTGGAAACAGAAATGTGAAAAAGTAGCTAATTTCAAAAAGCTTATTTTTTGTTACGAGGCTAAATTCAAACCCATTTAACAATTCTAAGCCTTCCATGAACAAATTAATATAAAACAAGTAACAAAAATATCGCTGTGACGTCTATGTCACATCAGGCTTTTAACCTAAAAATCGGAAACATAATGTGACTTATTTGTCACAATTGTGGTAATAGGCCACTCAATTATTTTCACTGTTTAAGTTATTTTAAATTAATATATGCTCTGCTGTTCAATTTAAAGTACATTTGACCAAATATAAACAAATAAGTCTTTTGTTTTTAGTAATTTTGTGTCTTTTTTTTGGTAATTTTGTGTCTTTTTTTAAAATAATTGTGTCTTTTTTTACTAATTTTGTGTATTTTTTGGTAATTCTGTGTCTTTTTTATGGTAATTTTGTGTATTTTTTGGTAATTTTGTGTATTTTTTTAAATAATTTTGTGTCTTTTTTGTTAATTTTGTGTCTTTTTTTTGTCCTGTCTTGTTTCTTTTTTTAAGTAATTTAGTTTTTTTCTGTCATTTTGTGTCTTTTTTTTAAAGTAATTTTGTCTTTTTTTTGTCATTTTGATACTGCCTCCAGCGGCCCCCAGGTAATTTGAGTTTGAGAGCCCTGTTTAAGACTAAATAATCAATCGCTGGTTCAAAAGGTACAGGACATACAAGGGTCGTTGGAGAGGTTATGAAAGGTAATGTGATCCTGCTCGTAGAAAACTATTATGATGTCTGTTTGGTTCAGTGTCACGGCTCTAATCGTCATCGTTTTCGCCCGCAGCAGGAATCGATTTTCAGCTGTAAAGCTTTCAAAAAGCTGAAGAGCAAAACAGAGCTGACGGCGTTGCCAAAAAAAAATACGACTCCAAATGACTGTTAATGCTGCTCCTTTTCAGCTCCTTTTATGGCTCTTTAGTAGCCAAGTTCCGCATTAAATAAGGAGTACCACCCAGAAAGGCCAATTTAGTCATGAATCATCTCATATTAAAGTGTCAGTAAAGTTTAAACTCAGCCCTCTGCTCAAGTTAGATTGATCTAAAGATTTATAAATACTATACTGAGGTGATGGAGGGACGAGGGCTGCAGAGGGGTGGAAAGTTTCCAGTAAATTGACAGAAACTTTCAATTGGAAGTTAAGCTTGATAATTTTGGAAATACTCATTTTCATGGAACAACAGAAATATGAATGTTGAGTTAAATCAAGCGTCTCAAACTCAAATTACCTGGGGGCCGCTGGAGGCAGTATCAAAATGACCAAAAAAAGACACAAAACGACAGAAAAAACATTAAATTACTTTGAAAAAGACAAAAAATGACAAAAAAGACACAAAATTATTAAAAAAGACACACAATTATTAAAAAAAGACACAAAATCATTAAAAAAATACACAAAATTATTTAAAAAAGACACAAAATGACCCCAAAAGACACAAAATTACCAAAACAAGACACTAAATTACCAAAAAAAAGTAATTAAAGGGACCTTCCACACACAACACGATAAAGTGCCATTCATATAAAACTCACATTAAACTTTCATATCAAGGTGAGGGCCACAAAATATCATCACGAGGGCCGCAATTGGCCGTGAGTTTGAGACCCCTGAGTTAAATATTACTCATATCATATACATTATATTACATTAATATCGCTCTTGCAGACTGTAAATTATACTAATAAATGATTTATTATGCTACAACTTGTAAAAAAACTGCTGGTTATCTTGTCAGAGACCTTCTGAACCATAACAGTAGTGTGACAGTGGTGTAGTTTACTAAAGGATAATGTTATTATTAACCCTTTGATGCACAACATATTAACACCTTCTAATACACAACATGGGTCAAAAATGACCCACATTAATTTCCCATGTTATTTCATGCTGGCTGTGTGTTTGAATATCTTTTTTTTTTTTATTACAACAGATCATTATATCCATTTTTCCTTTCATACTTTATGAAGAAAAATAGTTTTTGTATTATTACATCAAGTTTACACACATGGGTCAAACACGACCTTGTACATTAGAAGCGTAGTGATACAAAAAGTGATGCACTGAATTAACAATTTGAGTATATTTGTAACTATGTTTGTCTTATTTTGAAGGTTTAACTTTAAAAGAGTTGTTAGAACCACCAGATTACATTGGAAAATCACATATTTTAACATTTGAGACTTATTAGAGCCACCAAATAATAATTTCCATTGGAAAAACACCAATTTAACAAAATAGGAAAGTTAATATTTGTGTCTTCTTTGTCAGGTTTTAAATTAACATTTACAACATATAAACACCTTCTAATGCACAACATGGGTCAAAAATTACCTTGTGCATTAGAAGCTCACTGATACAAAAAGTGATACACTGAATTAACAACTTGAGTATATGTGTTACTATGTTTGTCTTATTTTGAAGGTTTAACTTTAAAAGAGTTGTTGTGATCAACATGAACATGTGTCTGAAAAATCCAAATAAAAAACATTTGAAATTAAAAGTGATCAGTAAAATCTTAAAATCAATAAAACGAACAGGAAGCAAGAGCAAAGAATCTAAAATCGGGGTGATGTGATGTCGTCTGTTAAAACCTGTAAGAAGCCGAAGCAGCTGGAGGCCAGAAAAAGATTTTTGGGAGACGCCAGAGAGGAGAGGAGTGATCTTAACAGGAGAACATGAGAGTAAATGACCTTTCTTTTGTTAAGGCCTACCATCGACCATGCAGCAGAGAAAGATGGAGGATCTGAAGTCCAGACTGGAAGCTGCAGAGACGACAGCAGTGGAAGCGGCGCAGGCAGTAAAACTGGCAGAAGCTCACGCTGAAGAAAAAGACAAAGCGCTCATTGAGGCTTCAAACCGCTTGAGCCAGTACGAGGCCGTGAGTCTCCCACTTTTTTCTCTCTGTTTTTGTTTTTTGGCCTCCTTCAAATTATTCCCCAAATCCGCTCCTTAATCGAATTAATTGAGACTTAAATTCCCAGAAGCAAAGCTTACTTTTTCTTTTAATAGACATTGAAATCACAGTGTGACTGTGGTGTGATCAACGTGCTCCTCGGATCTACAAGCTAAGCGTTTGTCTTCGGCCGCGTCTAATCGCTGCCTTAATTTGCAGAATTAAGTGAGCAAGTTGAAAAAAAGGAAGATAGAAAAATAGACACGCTGTTTGATGGATGAGTAATCACGGCTTTCTCTTTCGGTGTTGCAGGGCACTTATGGCCTGGAAGCAGCCATCGCCGAGATCAAAGAGTGTAAAAATCAGATTAAAATGAGAGATCTTGAGACGGAGGCCATGACCAAAGAGATCAACCAGCTCGAGATGAGAATCAATGACCTAATGGACGAAAACGAGGATTTCCGAGAAAAACTCGGTCAGTTCTTTTGAAAACTTTCCTGTTCCCATCTGTACACGGACTGATCTGGAGAAGTAAAGTTCATAACACTTTTTTTATTTATTTATTTTTTTTATTTCATGACTCACAAGGTCTGGAACCAAAGCAGGAAGTGGATCTGACAGAGTTCAGACGAGCCAAAGATCTCAGACAACGGCAGTACAAAGCAGAAAACCAAGTCCTCACCAAAGAGGTAATGGGAAATCACCGGAAAGTTCATAACCACTTTCTATAAACACAACTCTCTCCTCACTGCTCCCTTCCTTTTCAGATTGAACGTCTTGAAGAAGAAAGACTGGAGCTGAAGAAACAAATCAGACGCCTGGTGAAGGAACGAGGTGATCAGAACTATAGAACAGCAGTTATTAACATTCTGTTTGTTTCCTGAAGGGATAAAAAGTTACTTCAGGGTGTTTGATATTATATCTCTAGTGACAGAATCAGTCAGGTTTGACAGACGCTAAGAGCTCTCCCTGTCCTGTACTCCTCCTCCTCCTCCTCCTTCTCCTCTGTCCTCCTCTCCTCCTCTGTCCTCCTCCCTTTCTCCTCTCCTCCTCTGTCCTCCTCCTCCTCTTCCCTTCTCCTCTCCTCCTCCTCCTCCTCCTCCTCTTCCTCCTCTTCCTCCCTTCCTCCTCTCCTCCTCTGTCCTCCTCCTCCTCTTCCTCCCTTCCTCCTTTCCTCCTCTGTCCTCCTCTTCCTTCCTCCTCTTCCTCCTTTCCTCCTCTCCTCTTCCCTCCTCCTCTCCTCCTCTGTCCTCCTCCTCCTCTTCCCTCCTCCTCTGTCCTCCTCCTCCTCCTCTTCCTCCCTTCCTCCTCTCCTCCTCTGTCCTCCTCCTCCTCTTCCTCCCTTCCTCCTCTCCTCCTCTGTCCTCCTCTTCCCTCCTCCTCTTCCTCCCTTCCTCCTCTCCTCTTCCCTCCTCCTCTGTCCTCCTCCTCCTCCTCCTCCTCCTCCCTTCCTCCTCTCCTCTTCCCTCCTCTCCTCCTCTGTCCTCCTCCTCCTCCCTTCCTCCTCTCCTCCTCTCCTCCTCTGTCCTCCTCTTCCCTCCTCCTCTTCCTCCCTTCCTCCTCTCCTCTTCCCTCCTCCTCTGTCCTCCTCCTCCTCCTCCTCCCTTCCTCCTCTCCTCTTTTCTCCTCCTCTCCTCCTCTGTCCTCCTCCTCTTCCCTTCCTCCTCTCCTCCTCTCCTCCTCTGTCCTCCTCTTCCTCCCTTCCTCCTCTCCTCTTCCCTCCTCCTCTCCTCCTCTGTCCTCCTCCTCCTCCCTTCCTCCTCTCCTCCTCTGTCCTCCTCTGTCCTCATCTTCCCTCCTCCTCTCCTCCTCTGTCCTCCTCCTCCTCCTCCTCCCTCCCTCCTCTCCTCTTCCCTCCTCCTCTGTCCTCCTCTCCTCCTCCTCTGTCCTCCTCCTCCTCCTCTTGCCTCCTCCTCTCCTCCTCCTCTCCTCCTCCTCCTCCTCCTCCTCCTCCCTTTCTCCTCTCCTCCTCCTCCTCCTCCTCCTCCTCCCTCCTCCTTGGCAGAACTTTGAGAGACCTCATATTGTGTATGAGAGGAAATATTAAAATGCTGATTGTCCTGATTAGGGCAAACAATTATAACTTATTTGATCCGAGCCTTGAGGGATGTTTCCTTTTTCTGATTTAAACGAACAAGTCCCACTTATTTCCTTTGCTTCTATTAATCAGCACTGTTGTTTCTCTGCGATTCATCGGTTCACACAAAGTACACAGAAGCATCTATTTCAGTTATCTTTATTGGCATCTAAGTTGATTGGTTTTAACCCTTTTGTTGTCTTAATTGTCTTGTTTCTGTATACAAGAATTCTTTATTCAAGTGTAGATTTTCAGTTTGAGAGCATGATTTTTTCTTAATCTCAATGAGATAATGCCTGGTTAAATAAAGGTTAAATAAGAATAAATAAACAGTGAAAGAGATTATCCTGAGTAACAAATGATATCAATTCCTCCCCAGATTTAATTTAAAAAGTGCTAAAGTAAAGCCTTTTTTTTTTTAGCATTTTGTTCGCATCTTTAAATAATAACATTGTGTTGTTTCTGATGTCTTAGTAACAATCATGTGTGTTTTCAGGGATCCCAACGTCCAGCCTGCTGCTGGAGGAAGACGCCGGGCCCAGCAGATTTGATCAGATGCTGTTCAAAAAAAGCACCACTCACGCAGATGAAGAGCTCCGCCGCAAAGTAAGCACGTGGCTCATTATGTCATTTCTTGTCAACTTCAATCGAGGCCAAGTGTTTCAAAGAAGAGCCATTTTCCTGCTCCGGCCACATTTCTGTGAGCTGGTTACTGTCCACAGCACAAGAGTTTGTAGTTTTACAAACAACAACATGTTTTATTTGAGTCTAGCCTTTCCTGTTATCTGATCAGTGTTTATATGGGTAGACTGGTGTGGATTAAGAAAGCTCCTTATCTGGACAGACTCTGGTTATGTGATTCATCCACCAGGGCTAAACGGTGGTGAATCGGTCACAGCCACACTCCGGCCCGCGGCTCTTCTGTGTGTTTGTATGTTCTCCATGTTAATTGGTGACACTAAAAATTACCTGTGGGAGTGAATGAGGGAACTTAAAAAAAAGCCAAAACTGCAGCGTTATTCTGACAACTTTCCGACACGATTTCCTGACATGGTGCCCATATATTCCTTTGGTCTTCTAGTTTCATATGATACCAGTAACTCCAGTATGTTCCTAAAAGTGAGCCCGCTACGGACTCCAGAAAAAAACAAAAGCTGCGGAAATGGAAGGCTAAATAAAGATACTTGGCGGCCATGAATTGATATAATATTGCCACGCAAAATATCATAATACTATGCCGTATTTATTTTTCTCCCCCCTTCTCTAATAAACATTGTATAGTATCATCACCTTTTAATTTGACAATTTTCTTCTATTTTACATATTTGTCACACTTTAACTCAGGGGTCTCAAACTCAAATTACATGGGGGCCGCTGGAGGCAGTATCAAAATGACCAAAAAAAGACACAAAATTACTAATAAAAAGACACAAAATTACTAAAAAATACACAGAATTAACAAAAAAGACACAAAATGACCCAAAAAAGACACAAAATGACCCAAAAAGACACAAAATGACCCAAAAAAGACTAAATTACTTTAAAAAAGACACAAAATGACAAAAAAGACACAAAATGAAAAAAAAATACTCAGGATTACCAAAAAAGACACAAAATGACCCACAAAAAAGGCACAGAATTACCAAAAAAGACACAAAATGACAAAAAATACACAAAATTACCAAAAAGTCACAAAATTATTAAAAAAGACACAAAATTACAAAAAAAAAACACAAAATTATTAAGACACAAAATTACCCAAAAAAAAAAGACACAAAATTACCCAAAAAACTAGTTAAAGGGACCTTCCACTATAACATGGTAAAGTGCCATTCATATAAAACTCACATTAAACTTTCATATCAAGGTGGGGGCCACAAAATATCGCCATGAGGGCCGCAATTGGCCTGCGGGCCGCAAGTTTGAGACCCCTGCTTTACACTGTTTCTGATCTTCAAACAACATTGAATATCATACAAAGGCAACCAGAGTAAACACAAAACACCATTTTCCATTCAAGAAAAACAGGAATCCAACAGCAGCTGGCCACCTGTGGAAAAGTAACTCCCCACTTTTGTTACTTAATTAATCACTGAACCAAAATAAATTGACAAATGGGTTCAATTAGACTGGACAAACTCAGGCGTGATTACTGCCAGCCCTGTTGAATATAAACATCCCTTATGGAGAACCTCTTCCAGCAATGTGAAGCTTGTTAACACGAAGCGAATGGAAATATATCAGTCTGAAAAGGTTTCCAAAGCTGTTCCTAGTAGAGGTGATGTGGGGTTATTTACCTGTAGTTGCTGCCAGCTTCACTGTGTACATAATTAATTCACAGGATGGTTTTAACTGCAGGATTGTAGATACACATTGGTTTAATTAATTTAATGTGAAATGTAAAAACACCCACAATGTGTGTGTTTGCTCTGCTGCCTTGCATAACCTCTGGTAAATGTTTTAAATCAGGGCTCTCAATCTCAAATTACCTGGGGGCCGCTGGAGGCAGTATCAAAATGACCAAAAAAAGACACAAAATTACTAAAAAAAGACATAAAATAACAGAAAAAAGACACTAAATTACTAAAAAAAAAAAGACACAAAATAACCAAAAAAGATGCAAAATGACCCAAAAAAGACACAGAATTACCAAAAAAGACACAAAATTATATTTAAAAATACACAAAATTACCAAAAAGACACAAAATTACCAAAAAAAAGACACAAAATTACTAAAAAAGACACACAATTATTTAAAAAAGACACAGAATTACCAAAAAAAGACACAAAATTACTTAAAAAAGACACAAAATTACCAAAAAAAGACACAGAATTACCAAAAAAGATACAAAATTATTTTAAAAAGACACAAAATTACCAAAAAAAGTAATTAAAGGGACCTTCCACACACAACACGGTAAAGTGCCATTCATATAAAACTCAAATTAAACTTTCATATCAAGGTGGGGGCCACAAAATATCGTGTGTGCATGTTTGTGTATGTATACTTACAGATGTGTATGTGGCGGAGGGAGGGGTGGGTTTTGTCATTTTTATTATTTATTGTTTGTTCTTTCTTATTTTTTGTAAAGCACTTTGTGTTGCATTTTTATGTATGAAAAGCGCTATATAAATAAAGTTTGATTGATTGATTGATTGATTGAAATATCGTCACGAGGGCCGCAATCGGCCCGCGGCCTGCGAGTTTGAGACCCGTTTTAAATGATTTTAAACAGATTGTACACATTTTTGAACAGTTTTGAACATTTTCTTACCAGCTACATGAAAGTAGAGACGAGCTGTCTTTTCGTGGTCAGTGCATCAGTTTTAGATGATTATAATTTTCCGTGTCGTGGCAGACTTGTTTTACTGCATGTCATGTCCTTCTGGTTTCGACCACAAGGCTCCAAGACTTTAGTGACATACAGTGAGTGCCATTATTTCCAAATGGAGGAAATTAGTAACAGTGGTTAATACTTCCTGTCTACTCCAAGAGGAACAGGAACAACAGAATAAACATCTTAGGAACTGCCTCGCCATGTTAATGTCACCATTCATCAGTGGAACTTTTGGTGTCACATCTGGCATAAAGTGAACTAAACGCTGTTTTTCACAGTGTGGAAATCTCTTACCCTCTGAGGGGTTTAAAATAAACAAAATTATGTTTTAGGAGTGTGAAGTCTTGACATAAATGATAATGAAATCCCGTGGCAGGGCCTGAAAAGGGACGTTCATGCATGAAAACCATCTTGTGGCAGAATTAAAACACTTATGCGAAGAAGGAAAAATTCCTCCACAGACAAAAGAAAACTGCTCTCAAGTTATCAGAAGCATGTGATTGCAGGTTTTCCCACTTAATAATGATAATAATAATAATAATAATAATAATAATAATAATAATAATAATAATAAAACACTTTATTTATAGAGCTTTACAATATACTTAGAGACGCTTTACAGCTTAAACACAGTGAAAATGCAGTTACAAATAAAACAAACGATTAAAATCAACAGCCTTGGTCATACATTAAAAGCAGTTTTGAACAGGTGGCTTAACCCATTTAGGCCTAAAAATGCCTGGAAAAAATGCCTGTAAAACCTCTGTTCGATTTTAAAATGACCCCCTAAAACCTGAAGTTTTTCTGGAAATTCAACAGAAGTGTCAACGCTTCTACTAAAGAATCGATTTGTCAGCGTCTGTAGCAGATAGAAATGAAATTCAAAAAGTATTTGAGAGCTTATAGCTGTTATATCTGAGCTCCCTCCGCTATAGTCGTCTACCGCCATGATTTCAAAGTTCTGGAAAAGTCCCATGTTGCATTGCGACACTACTAAAAATGACCAAAAAAGGACACAAAATTATTGAAATAGACACAAAATGACCAAAAATAGGTGTAAAAATGACCAAAAAAGGACACAAAATTATCGAAATAGACACAAATTGGACTGGTCAAAAGAGCTGGTTCTGTGGTTGGAGCCAGGTTGGATGAAAGTGCAATACAATTAAAATCTATTATTATTATTATTACAAATAGTTGACTTTTTCACATAGGTGTTATACGTGTTGGATTATTTATCCTGACATCAATGACTGAAATGATCATTTTGAAACAGAATTTTTTTGTTTACTCCGCTTGTCATCTTGGACTAAATTTACAAATTTAATGATATGAAACCAATAAATGTGACAAAAATGCAACAAAAGAAGGATTCAGAAAGGGAACAAGTACTTCTTCATGCCACTGTAAGTCATGAAAAACAAATTTTATCTTGACATGTTGGTGTCAGTCCAAATTGATTTGACATGTTGCACCTGCAGCTGAATGATTTTAGGGTTTTTTCATTGTAACTTTTTTTCGATTTCAAACTTTACTTTGCAGAATGAGTACCTGGAAAAACAACTGAGCAACAAGGAGAGAGAGCTGGAGCTTCACAAGGCACAGTTTCACATTAAATGTAAGTAGTTTGAACAACATTTAACCCTTTATAGGGCACTCCTGGAAATTGAAAACGTCAACCCTGAAGTGTTATTGGAGGATATTACAAGACTTTTTGCAAAATGTTTCATTTTTATATTGCAAATCGAGGTCAATTGAGGCATTATTATTATTATATTTATTATAGTCCCACAGCAACCCTAAATAGACAATAACACATCATTTACATCCATCACCACTTTATCTTTTACCTTTAAACTATTTATTATCTTTTTAGACTACTTATTACATATGCATAATGTCTGAATGTCTTTTTTAAAGCACCTTATATATGAGAAGCACAAGTAACTTGAGTAGCATACTTTTTTAATATAATGACAATAAAGGAAAGCTTGAATCTTGTATGATTTACTGATTGGTCAGATGCCACAGTGTCACTATCTGTGATGGAGAAATCCATGTGGTTCTATGAGGAGACCTGTTATACATGTCCGCTCAAGTTACCAAATATGGTTCTTTGCCTGATAAAGGGTCTGATAAAGTCTGAGATTATGTTCTGCAGGGAATATTAGTGTAGTTTTACAACAAGAGGTTACAGCTCGACTGATACTGTTCCCTCCTGTGTGTTTCCTGATAGTGGATGAACTGTCAAAAGTGAAAAGTGACCTGGAAGGAGCGCTGAAAGATGTCCTCCAGGCCATGAGGACGTATGAGGAGCCCACACCATCCGATGCTGCAATCAACATCCCCAGGCTGGAAAGGTTGGCCAAAGTAAGTGTCTCCCATGCGCCAATTTTCTACATTTTCCACGACTAGAAACGGCTTTAAACCGGCTTAATCTACAAGATGTTGTTTTCCACTTGTCTTTATCAATTTAGCTGTTCAATGTTAGCCTCATATAACCTCATTTCAGCAGGAAGTGTCTTGCATGAATTAAGAATATCTTTCACAGGAGAGTCCTGGCCGAGGCGGCAGCGGCACATAGTGTTCTGTTACATAGTGTTCTGATGGGCCACAGAGTTCAGCTTCATCAAGGAGTGTCTGTGTTAATCTACACACAAAGCAAAGACACTAAACAAAGAATAAAACATTTAAAAAAGGATTTTTCTGCACTTCCAAGACCTCAATCCATCGGCTTATTTTCCTGAAAGATGTAAAAAGTTGCAAATATTTGCCTTGTGTTTGACTTTATCTATAAAAGAAATCTACGGTGGCCCTGAGGGCTCACAGCATTGCAACTTAAGAAAACACATGCAAATACACAAAACACAAGCGAATTGAAAAAACATCTTCATCTATTTGACAACACAAGCGCAGCATTTAGAAAACGCGCTGCAAAGACCACAACACAGCAGAAGTGTTTCCAGAGGACACTTAAAAGTGATGCACACGCCTGGACTTGCATGTGATATTATCAAGTTCTTTCAAGATAATGATAACTTCACGTTATAATGTTATAACGATTATAGCATGCTAACGTTAGCGGCTGATCGATAGTGTGCTAACGTTAGCCCCGATCGCTAACATTAGCGGGCTAGCAAGACCAAGACCAACTTGGTGCCCTTGAGAGAGACCAACTTAAACTTGTATCATTCATTTATTTGATTTGTTTAACTGCAATGTGATTGATACGGGCTAACAGGCTAACGCTAGCGGGCTTATGCTAGCGGGCTAAAGATATAGCACATTATAACATGAAAATATCTTTATCGTGAAATAACGTGATAATTTCACATTATAATGTTATAACAAGAAAATATCATTACCTCGAAACTACGTGATAATTTCACATGCGTGTCCAGCTGTGTGCATCACTTTTAAGTGTCCTCTGGAAACACTTCTGTTGTGTTGTGGTCTTTGCAGAGTTTTCTAAATGCTGTGATTGTGTTGTAAAATTGATGAAGATGTTTTCTCAGTTTGCTTGTGTTTTGTATATTTGTATGTGTTTTCTTAAGTTGCAGCGCTGCAAGCTCTCAGGGCCTCCGTGGAAATCCCATACTTTATCACATTTATCGAGCCTGGCTAACGCCAGACTAATCATAAATGAGATTAGTCTGGAAACCAGCCATTCATTTTTCCGTAGAGGAGGCGTGGTTTACGATCCTCCAGAGCCGTTTATTGGGCGCTACGAATGTCTATCATAAGCTTCTGTTTGTAGCTCTTAGCCAATCATATCAGTTATACCAGATGACGTATGTATGTAGAGCGACAGAAATGGATGTTTAAATAGCCAGACTAGCCCATCTCTACTTCGGGACTAAAATGGGGACTGCTTCTGCAACGTTTTTCTGCAGCATGTTCTGGCTCTGGCTGCTCACAGTCTACCGGCAGTGTTGGTGTGTGTGTGTCTGTGTCTGTCTCTGTGTCTGTGTGTGTGTCTGTGAGAGAGTGTTGCTTGCTGCTTTGCTTCTCCAGTTCTCGCTTTCTGCAAGATTATTTATTTTTATGCCTTATTCCCCCTCATGTCATTCAGCCACACACATCCACTGATTTTATGGTCGATAGACGAGCTGCTGGGGGTCTCTGGGCAGCTCCGCTGTCCCCCGTAGCCAGATCACCGTGGTTACAGCAGCTAGCGGTAGCGGGGCTAGTTAGTAGATTAGGCTTTTCCCAAATCCTGTCGGAAGCAAGGCTAAAACATCCTTTTTGGTGGTGAAACAGGAGTGTAAAGTCAAACGTTGTTCTTCTTTTAAAATAAACTTTCGCTCTAAACTATTTAAAAAGGAATCTACAGCTCAAGAGAGTTTCGCGTCTGCTGCAGCCATGTTGGATCCGTAACAAAACTACAAAACTACAAGCTTCCGTCTGTCCAATAGAACGCGTCATCGTCTTGCTTTCCCTCCCCGTTCTGTGATTGGATCCCTAAAACAGGGCTAAGAAACGGCCTTAGTTTCCAGACTGCCTGCAGGTTCGAAATGAAATCGAGCGAGCAAGGCATTATGGGTATACCCAGGCTATCATTTATCAGCAAATGCAGGTCTTATTCTGAACAAAATAACAAAGATTAAACTTTTTACTTTTGTCCATTTCAGTCCTTTTTATTTGGGACTTTCCGGCTTGCAGAGGCTGGAATCCGTCTCTCTCCCTGTTCTGTCTCCTAAGATCATAAGTAAATCATCTGATGTTTACTTGGCAGCGTGACGACTGTAAGGGGTGACAGAAGTGTAATTTCATCGCACAATCACAATATTTGCTTGGGAAAGTACCCAATTGAAGATATTTTAACTCGATAACATAACATTATTGTGGCCCATGAGTTAAGTTTTATTTCCAAATCTTCTTTTCCTGCAAGCAAAAATCAAAGAATAAAGCACTTAACCCTGAATTAACTTCGCTGGCTTCGTTGGTGGTCCAAGCAGAGTTTTGCTCATTCAGCTGTCATGTTAATGGGCTTCGTCTCTTTTGAAGAACTTGAGTATTTTTGACAGCTTTGGCTTTTTCTCAGACATTGTTTGGTTCTTGGATGTGCATCTTGACGCCACTCTGTGCGACACATATGCAGTGAATTATGTGAGGCCTTGGAGAGAAAATAAGATATGGAAAGATAAACAATTCAACACAATATAACACCAAAACATTACCAAACAATACAATATATTTTCAGTCCAATATAACAGCGAGGGAACTACTCGGAACCTTTCAGTATTAGACTCTGAATTAGAAATGAGTGGTAGTAAAAACCAAATTCCACCAACTGTTTTAAGCTGTATGTATCTTGTATTTTTTGATTGAACTCACTGTTTATACTGTCATGTTTATACTTATATTTATACTGATATTTCTGTTTATACTGTGCCATATTGCCATACTGATACTATTCGCCATATTTATACCATTAACCTGTCCATAAATACATACATTTATACTATTTATACCAGGGGTCTCAAACTCAAATTACCTGGGGGCCGCTGGAGGCAGTATCATAATGACCAAAAAGACACAAAATAACAGAAAAAAACTAAATTACAGAAAAAAACCTAAATTACTTTAAAAAGACACAAAATAACCAAAAAAAGTCACAAAATTACAAAAAAAAAAAGACACAAAATGACCAAAAAAGACGCAAAATTATTAAAAAAGACACAAAATGACAGAAAAAAATTAAATTACTTAAAAAAGAAACAAAATTACCATAAAAAGACACAAAATTATTTAAAAAATACACAAAATGACCCAAAAAATACACAAAATAATTTAAAAAAGACACAAAATAATTTAAAAAAGACACAAAATGAATTTAAAAAAGACAAAATTATTTTAAAAAGTAATTAAAGGGACCTTCCACACACAACACGGTAAAGTGCCATTCATATAAAACTCACATTAAACTTTCATATCAAGATGAGGGCCACAAAATATCGTCACGAGGGCCAAAATTGGCCCGCCGGCCGCGAGTTTGGGACCCATGCTCTATACTATTTACATCTTTCAGATTTGCCACTGTCTTTTCGTCAATGTTTTCTTGCTTGTATATATGTTTTTTACATTTATATTTTACATATTTTACTCATATTTTATATTTCATGTTTATTGCTGTTTGCACCAGGGATAAAAGGGAAACACAATTTAAATTCTTTAGATGTCCTGTACATATGGCAGCATTGATTAAAAAAAAGTTGACTTTTGACTTGACTTGTCTGTAGTATTAGATTGTATTTAGATCATATTTCTTTAGTCGGATTACCATTTTATTACATCAATATGAAGTATGCAGTCAAATGCTTCTACACTGACATTTGGAATCATATTTTGTAAACTGTAACTGTAAGAAAAATAACATTTTTACATAAAAATTCACACATGATGAGCTTTCCTTCATTACAGATTCAGCTTCATTCATCACACTCCTGCAGTCTGTGATCACATCATTTTTCTGTGTGTACCGTAGTTTACTAGAAACCCAATATTTCCCACAGTCTCAATTTGCACTGTACAAAGTGCTCTGACAGTTAGATTTGATCTGCTGGGAACAATGGGCGCCTTCCGCTCCACCTCGAGGTGTTTCACTGGTTTTTTGTCAGTTGATGAAGCCGAGCTCTTGTCACATGGCAACCTAATGAAAAACAAATGTGGAGAGACCAAAAAGAGTTAAGAGGAGTCAGACTTTGGATCGTGCTGTGCCATCTCATCCCGCGTAAAACAATCGAATGACAAATCTAATTCGAGACAGATGAAGAGGATGTTTGTTTGGCTTTGTTGTCGCTCTGCTGGGTCCAACTCCAGTCACATCCAGCACCAGAGGAAGTAACTGCAAGGTGCAAACCACATGCAAGCGGAAAAAACAACAATAAATAGTCATAATAATCACTGTCAGCAGGGTAATTTGGGGAAATTACATGCATGTAATTTTACTAACAGCTGGTGTTTTATATTAACAAAATGAATTGAACCTTATTTCACAGATTAGGTCTGTTATTTATCATCCACTGTTTTTTTGGGTTTGTTTTAAAGTGTGTTTGATTGTATCCATTTTTGTTGTGGTTTGATGAATGAGAAGAACAAGTGGGGAGGTGGGTGTTTAATGCACATTTAATCCACACAATGCCAGATTCAGTTCTGGCTTGAGAATAAATGAAAGGGTTACATAGATATCTTATATACTTGTACTTATATACCTATTCTGGTACATTGAAGGTTGCTGATCTTTATGCTTACATGGTAAAGTTAACACACGTGAAATATATGCGGTCATGTGTGGTCATCTTACTCAATTTATTTTATTGATAATAACTTTATATCTTACTCAATATATAAATGCAAATCTACAGTCATGGAAAAAATTTATTAGACCATCGTTTTCTTCAATTTCTTGTTAATTTTAATTCCTGGTACAACTAAAGGTACATTTGTTAGGACAATTATAATGATAACAACAAAAATAGCTGATAAGAGTTACATTTTTTAATTTAATTTTATTTCCTGTTTTTTTTTTTATTTGTTTGTCTGTTTGTTCTTTTACTGTATGTTGGGATTATGTCGTGGTTATCTTGATAATAACCAAAATCATTATCAAGAAAACCATGGAAAATGTCTATATATCAGCTCTTAAATTAAACTCTTATCAGTTATTTTTGTTGTTATCATTATATTTGTCCAAACAAATGTGCCTTTAGTTGTACCAGGCATTAAAATGAACAATAAACTGAAGAAAACAAGGATGGTCTAATCATTTTTACAATGACTGTACCTAAGTATGATGTTTACTCTGAGCTTATGAATACATGCTGTGCAGAATTACAAAGAAATGCATCCTAACAGTGCTCATCTCCCGTTATCGCAGGCGATGGATGTCGGCAACATGAGCGGGCAGTCTGACTCGGCCCAACACCTCAAGTCCCAAATCCATCAGCTGGTCGGGAGGAACGAAGAGCTGAGGCAGGAACTGAAGTCGGCTCGGGAGGAAGCAACCATCAGCTTCAGTCAGCTCGCCAGAGCCAAAGAAAAGGTACGAACAGTAGAGTTGTGAATCACGATACGATTTTAACCCCGACACTTGAGTCACGATACGATACAGTGATGTGCCTTCATCCAAGTGGCGATGTCAGAGAGGCAGTCAGAGACCCGTGCAGAGACCGATGGGTCATCAGGAGGAAATGACAGGTAGAGCTGAGTGTCATCTGCATAGTAGTGATAGGAAAAGCCATGTGAGTGGATAACCTCACCCAGACAGGTGGTGTAGATAGCGAATAGCAGGGGTCCCAGCACTGAGCCCTGGGGAACCCCTGTCGAGAGGCAATGCAAAGTAGACAACCGCCCATGCCAGGATACACTGAATGAGCGTCCTTTCAGGTAGGAATCAAACCAGGACAGAGCCAAGCCAGAGATGCCCATTTTAGAGAGAGTAGAGAGGAGGATGCGATGGTTAACTGTGTCAAGCAGAATGAGAACTGAGGACTTTGCTGCTGTTCTTGCTTCTTTTAAGGCCTCTTTCACAGACAGTCATTTGGTGTCTGAAAAGGGTCATTTTGGTGTCTTTTTTAAATAATTTTGTGTCTTTTTTGGTAATTCTGTGTCTTTTTTGGTCATTTTGTGTCTTTTTCTTAGTATTTTTGTGTCATTTTTTGGTCATTTTGATACTGCCTCCAGCAGCCCCCAGGTACATTTTAAGTAATTTAATGTTTTTTGGTCATTTTGTGTCTTTTTCTTTGTATTTTTGTGTCTTTTTTTGGTCACTTTGTGTCTTTTTTAAGTAATTTTTTTTTCTGTCATTTTGAGTCTTTTTTTTTTAAAGTAATTTTGTGTCATTTTTTTGGTCATTTTGATACTGCCTCCAGCCGCCCCCAGGTAAATTTTTAAGTAATTTAGTGTTATTTCAGTAATCTTGTCTTTTTTTAAATTTTGTGTCTTTTTTGGTCATTTTGTGTCTTTTTCTTTGTATTTTTGTGTCTTTTTGGTTACTTTGTGTCTTTGTTAAGTAATTTAGGTTTTTCTTCCTGTCATTTTGAGTCTTTTTTTTTTAATTTTGTGTCATTTTTTGGTCATTTTGATACTGCCCCCAGCGGCCCCCAGGTAATTTGCGTCTGAGACCCCTGCTCTAGATTAATACTGAAGACATCAGAACTATAAAGGAACACATATGGAATGATGCAGTAATGCTTTGATGACAACTTTGCACACTTCTGGCTTTCTGGTTAATTTGTGGAATTTCTTGCCTTCTTAATGTGTTTCAGACCATCAAAGCGAAATGTGGCTACTTTGATAAATCCCAAAAATAAAACATATCCTGTCATATCATTTGATGGTCTCACATTACAAAGGCTAGAAACTCCACACTCCACACATTAACTTTTGACCACCTCGTGAATCTGACTGAGGGAATAACAGAAGTGTGCAAAGCTGTCATCAAGGCATTACTAAATCACGGAAAAGGAAGAAACTAAAATATAAAACATATTCTGGTTTCTTTAACACTTTTTGTTCCGTTTTTCTGTCTTTAATAGTAATCTACAGTCATTTTAATGCCTGGTACAACTAAAGGCACATTTGTTTGGACTCATATAATGATAACAACAAAAATAGGTCATAAGAGTTTGATTTAAGAGCTGATATTTCAACATTTTCCATGGTTTTCTTGTTAATAACCAAAATAATTGTAGTCCTTTTGTGTCTCTTTGTGGTTTCGCCCCTTTTCACAGTCATTTTGAGTCTTTTTATGGTCTCTTTGTAGCTGTTTTTGTGTCTCTTGGAAGGCATTATCTGTTTGTTTTTTGGTCATTTTGCATCCCTTCGTGGTTGTTTTGCCACTTTTACAGTCATTGTGAGTCTCTATATGTCTCTTGGTAGTCATTTATGTCTGTTTCTGGTTGTTTTGCACCTTTTCATGCTCTTTGCAAGTATCTTTATGGTCTTTTTGACATTTTCCATGGTTTTCTTCATAATAACCAAAATCATCATCAAGAAAACCATGAAACATGTCTAGATATCAGCTCTTAAATTAAACTCTTATCAGCTATTTTTGTTGTTATCATTATATTTGTCCAAACAAATGTACCTTTAGTTGTACCAGGCATTCAAATGAACAAGAAATTGAAGAAAACAAATGTCAAAAATGATATTTCTTTCGATGACTGTATACTAACCCACCATGAAGAACATATCAGAAGTTCCACACATTAACTTTTGACCACCTCATGAATCTGACTGAGAAAATAACATGAATGTGCAGAGCTGTCATCAAAGCAAAAGAAGAATGTAAAATATAAAACATATTCTGGTTTCTTTGACTTTTTGTTAACTACATAATTACATAAGTGTTCCATCAGAGTTCTCATGTCTTTAACCCTCTATGGTACGCATTATGATGGCAGTCAGGAAAAAAATGTTTGGAGTGTTTTTTTGTCTTAAAATAGACTAAATAAACATAATCTGAAGAAACTTTATTTCTTTTAAAAAAAAATTAAATTGGGGGGTTTGTTGTCCGTAGGCAACATTGTACCATAACGGTGCACAAGTGAAAAAGAAAGTTTTTAAAATAAATTTTAACATAATTTATTTAATAAACATGTGTAAAAGATTCAGTAGCTTCATCAGGGCACAATACAAAACATTTTCAATTTAAAAACCTTATAAAAGGAACGTTTTTAACCGGTTTTCTGTCTGAATGTTGCCTGTAGGAAACATTGTACCATTGAACCAACGACCCATTGAAATGAATGACTTGAACAATCTAAGTCAGGGGTCTCAAACTCAAATTACCTGGGGGCTGCTGGAGGCAGTATCACAATGACCATAAAAAGACAAAATGACCAAAAAAGACATAAAATGACAAAAAAAGACACACAATTACTAAAAAAAAAGACACAAAATGACAAAAAGTACACAGA
The DNA here is from genome assembly GCF_030273125.1 of Centropristis striata. NCBI lineage: Eukaryota > Metazoa > Chordata > Actinopteri > Perciformes > Serranidae > Centropristis > Centropristis striata. The sequence continues at coordinate 36,426,899 of NC_081522.1, forward strand.
ATTACCAAAAAGACACACAATTACTAAAAAAAAGACACAAAATTACCAAAAAAATACATAATTACTAACAAAAGACAGAAAATTATTTTAAAAAGGACACAAAATGACACAAAAAAGACACAAAATGACCAAAAAAAGACATAATTACTAACAAAAGACACAAAATTATTAAAAGAAACACAAATATAAAAAAAGACACAAAATAACCCAAAAATGACACAGAATTACCAAGAAAGACACAAAATTATTTTTAAAAAGACACAAAATTACCCAAAAAAAGACACAAAATTACTAAAAAAAGACATATAATTATTTTAAAAAGACATATATTACCAAAAATGACACAAAATGACACTTAGGAGGTGTGTCCACACGTTTGACTGGTTATGTACATGTTGTGTTATGTGGAGATGAGAGATGATTCTGTTGATGGAGCAACTGTTGTGTTTAGTCATTTATTGGGAAGAAAACAAACCAGTACTGTCCACCAGGCCAGGTTTTACTGAGAAAGAGAAAGTCTGTGTTTATTTGTATAGCACTTTTCACAGATAAAATCAGTAAGTTTAATTATAATTTTATCTCACTTTTTTCTGGATTTTGTAGTTACTGCAATTTGTAAGTAAGTAAGTAAGTAAGTAAGTAAATACGTAGGTAAATACATAAGTAAATACGTAAGTAAATACGTAAGTAAATACATAAGTAAATAAGTGAGTAAGTACGTAAGTAAATACATAAGTAAATAAGTGAGTAAGTACGTAAGTAAATACGTAAATAAGTGAGTAAGTACGTAAGTAAATACGTAAATAAGTGAGTAAGTACGTAAGTAAATACGTAAATAAGTGAGTAAGTAGATAAGTAAGTAAGTAAAGTTTATTTATATAGCACTTTTCACAGATAAAATTAGTTAGTTTAATTATAATTTTATCTCACTTTTTTCTGGATTTTGTAGTTACTGCAATTTTTAAGTAAGTAAGTAAGTAAGTGAGTAAGTACGTAACTAAATACGTAAATAAGTGAGTAAGTACGTAAGTAAATACGTATATAAGTGAGTAAGTACGTAAGTAAGTAAATACGTAAATAAGTGAGTAAGTACGTAAGTAAATACGTAAATAAGTGAGTAAGTACGTAAGTAAGTAAATACGAAAGTAAATACGTAAGCAAATACGTAAATAAGTGAGTAAGTAGATAAGTAAGTAAGTAAAGTTTATTTATATAGCACTTTTCACAGATAAAATCAGTTAGTTTAATTATAATTTTATCTCACTTTTTTCTGGATTTTGTAGTTACTGCAATTTTTAAGTAAGTAAGTAAGTAAGTAAGTAAGTGAGTAAGTACGTAAGTAAATACGTAAATAAGTGAGAAAGTACTTAAGTAAATACGTAAATAAGTGAGTAAGTACGTAAGTAAGTAAATACGAAAGTAAATACATAAGCAAATACGTAAATAAGTGAGTTAGTAGATAAGTAAGTAAGTAAAGTTTATTTATATAGCACTTTTCACAGATAAAATCAGTTAGTTTAATTATAATTTTATCTCACTTTTTTCTGGATTTTGTAGTTACTGCAATTTTTAAGTAAGTAAGTAAGTTAGTAAGTAAGTAAGTAAGTAAGTAAGTAAGTAAGTAAGTAAGTGAGTAAGTACATAAGTAAATACGTAAATAAGTGAGTAAGTACGTAAGTAAATACGTAAATAAGTGAGTAAGTACGTAAGTAAATACGTAAATAAGTGAGTAAGTACGTAAGTAAATACGTAAATAAGTGAGTAAGTACGTAAGTAAATACGTAAATAAGTGAGTAAGTACGTAAATACGAAAGTAAATACATAAGCAAATACGTAAATAAGTGAGTAAGTAGATAAGTAAGTAAGTAAAGTTTATTTATATAGCACTTTTCACAGATAAAATCAGTTGGTTTAATTATAATTTTATCTCACTTTTTTCTGGATTTTGTAGTTACTGCAATTTTTAAGTAAGTAAGTAAGTAAGTAATATAAGTAAGTAAGTAAGTAAGTAAGGCTTATGTTGTATCTCTGTTTTTTAAACCAGACAAATTTACAACAATAACATAATAATAATTAATAAAGACAATGTCATGCTCTCTGGCTCTGAGGGTTATTCAGCACGACTGGAACGTTTCTATGAAAACAATCACACTCCTCTTTGTCTTGTTTTTCCAACATGTGTTGCTTCTGTTTTATATAACGAGAGAAAAGGAGTCGAAGAACGCTGTGTTCTTACTATCACGCTTACATTCACTTTCAATATTTAAACCAGTGCATCAAATCTGATAAATAATGTTAAATTGAAACAGTATTTCCTGGATCACAGCAAGAACAAAATGCCCCTTTTTAATCATATCAAAGCCATTCCTTTAGGCTGTTAGTTGTAATAACTCTTCTTTGAGTTCTGTAGTCTTATTACACCACTTTGTAGTTTTATGTGCCCTATCTTGGGAACTTTTTTATTCCACTGTTTTGTGGTTTGTCTCTCATTTAATTTATCTGTTTCATTCGTTTTCTCTGTCTTTGGTGGACTGTGTTTCACATTATCTTTGGATGACAAAGGCACTGAAGTGAGTCAGTCATCGTTATTTCCCTTAAAATGCCTTTCATTCTTGTGAGAAAGTCAGACTGGCGGTTAGCGGTAAGGAATAATTCTCTCCTTTTGTTTTAAAAACAAACAAAAACAAGCCTTTGATATAAGAAGTGAACTATTTTATGGCAAAATTAGATTTAGACTGAAGTTGGAATGGTGAAAACAAAGCTCTGACTGCCAGGCGCTGCTTTTTATTTGCTTGTCAGGTGAGCCAGCTGGAAGGTGAACTGGAGCTGGTGAGGAAATCAGGCAGCAGCGGACTTGTCCTCCGACCTTTGACCCTCCCCGAGGGCCTGGGGCCCAGCAGCACCGAGGTCATCAGTTCCCTGAATGAGTACGCTGTTCGTCTTCTGCAGGTCAGTGTCCGGGAAAAGCTGTAAATCAACAATATGTCTTCACTAAACTGCCCTACAAAGCTTAACTGCAGTAACTACACAAAGAGTCAAACTGAGAAAAACTGCTTTAAAGTTTTTTAAACGTTTTTTTTTTACTGGGCAGCCAAATGGGTTATACACTGTAATAGTGTTTCGGAAGTAAAAAAAAATATTAAAAATTACATTTGGCAAAATGACTAAAAAAAGACACAAAATGACTAGAAAGACACAAAATTACAAAAAAAAGGACACAAAATGACAAAAAAAGACGCAAAATGACAAAAGAAAGACACAAAATGACAAAAAAAGACACAAAAAGACAAAAAAAAGACACAAAATGACTAAAAATGACCAAAGAAAGATACAAAATGACTAAAAAAAGACACAAAATGACAAAAAAAGACACAAAAAGACAAAAAAAAGACACAAAATGACTAAAAAAGACGCAAAATGACCAAAGAAAGATACAAAATGACTAGAAAGACACAAAATGACTAGAAAGACACAAAATTACAAAAATAGGACACAAAATGACTAAAAAAGACGCAAAATGACCAAAGAAAGACACAAAATGACAAAAAAAGACACAAAAAGACAAAAAAAGACACAAAATGACTAAAAAAGACGCAAAATGACCAAAGAAAGATACAAAATGACTAAAAAAAGACACAAAATGACAAAAAAAGACACAAAATGACCAAAGAAAGACACAAAATGACAAAAAAAGACACAAAGTGACCAAATAAGACACAAAATGACTAGCCCAAAATAGCCCAAGACTCCATGGAGTCACATTATTACAGCAGATCTGCTCCAGTGTGACTGTTGGTGCTGAGGTTTGACTGGATCCTCTGCAGTCTATAAAAAAAGACAATACAAAAACAATAGCTACTCAATAAAATTGAGGCAACAGATTGCACGCAATTTTTTTATTATTAATTAAATCTAGCTACGTTACAAGTTGAGTTAATAACAACTTAACAGGAAGTGCCTGTCAATTAAAAACGGACTAGTTCTATTGTGTTGGATTCATTCAAAATTCTCTTGATTTAGTATTACATACACATAAAGATTATATTTAATGTGATCAAAATAAGTAGATTCTATCTCAAACATTTTTATATTAAAGTTACTTAAACAACTGCCTCAAAATCAAGGACGCATTTATATTTAATACATTTTATCAAATATACTATGTAAAATGAAATGAATATTTTTTTACAGTGTATGTAGATAAGTGATATGACACTTATTTCTACATGTATTGATGATCAGGGTTCATACAGATGCTTGAAATCCTTGAAAATGCTTAAATTTTAATGTTGTATTTTCAAGGTTTAAAAAGTACTTGGATTTTGAATAAATTGCTTAAAAATGCTTGAAATTCTTACTGTATTTCTCGTGCAATCTGGCTATAGATAATCACATGTTCAATGAAAAAAAATAATAAATTGAATATTGAGATTAGCAAACTGTACTTTTGGTTGTTAAAAGTTTAAAACCATTGCTGTCGGTATGGTTGAGTGAAATTACCCCCTTTTAGCATGTAAAAACTCATCTAAACATGCAATTTACAACTGTTGTAAGGTACTAGAAAAGCTTGAAAGTGGACTTTTAAAGTCCTTGAAAAGTGCTTGAATTTGACCACTCAAAAAGTGTACGAACCTTGGATGATGTCATTTTTATGCTAAAAAATCATGACGATTTATTTGACCTTTAAGCCCCAAAAATGTAGTTAGTGCACTGTGGTTTTGCTGTAAAATGTTCCAATAGTAATGCAAAAACAGAGTGCAGTTACTACAATGTTGGCTTCTTTCTGCTTTTGTACTTTGTTTTTAGTAAATACATTTTTATGTTTAACAAATATATTAAAAGATTTGTGTATTTTAGACATAATATTATAATTTTATCTCATTTTTTTTCTGGATTTTGTAGTTACTGCAATTTTTTTTAATCATTATTTCTCTGAAATAAAGGGAAATTGAAATCAAAAACTTTGTCACTAGATAAAACAGATATCAAGGAGTTCATTTTTAGTTAAAACTCAATTTCGGACAAAAATGCAGTTAGTGCACTGTTGTTTTGCTGTAAAAGGCTCTAATAGTAATGCAAAAACAGAGTGCAGTAACTATAATGTTGTTGTCTTCTTTCTGCTTTTGTACTTTGTTTTCAGTAAATATATTTTTTTAGAGTTTAACAACTATATTCAAAGATTTGTGTATTTTAGACTTAATGTTATCAAGTAATGTTAGTTTAAATATAATTTTATCTCACTTTTTTCTGGATTTTGTAGTTACTGCAATTTTTATGTAAGTAAGTAAGTAAGTAAGTAAGTAAATACGAAAGTAGATACATAAATACGAAAGTAAATACATAGGTAAATACGTAAATAAGTGAGTACGTAAGTAAATACGTAAATAAGTGAGTAAGTACGTAAGTAAATACGTAAATAAGTAAGTAAGTAAGTAAATACAAAAGTAAGTAAGAAAGTAAATATGAAAGTAAATACATAAGTAAATACATAAATAAGTAAGTACGTAAGTAAGTAAAGTTTTTTTATATCGCACTTTTCACAGATAAAATCACAAAGTGCTTTACAGAAGATAAAAAAGAAAAAAATAAGGTAGGGGAACATAAGACAATTAAAACACAGTTAAAACACAATTTAAACACAATGAAACATAAAAAATTATAAAATAATATGTACAATGCATGGTGGTCATGTATCATCATTTCCCTGAAATAAAGCAAAATTGAAATCAAAAACTTGGTCACTAGATAAAATAGACATCAAGGAGTTAATTTTAAAGTTATAACTCAATTTCGACCAAAAATGTTGTTACTGCAGTTAAACTTTGTATAAATCTAAACAACTTCTATTGAATCAGGAGCTGAAAAACAAGGAGGAAAACAGCAAGAAACTCACGGGAACGCTGCAGGAATACAAAGAGAAGTTCTCGGTTATTAGTCATCAGCAGGGACTTCTCTACAAAGAATACCTGAGGTGGGTTAACAACACTGTTCCGTTATATATTTATACAGCCGACCTTACAACCGCAACACACATGAAGGCAGTTTTATTGTGTTTTTGTTTAGTGAGAAGGCGGACTGGCAGAAGGAGAAAGAGACGTTCACGGAGACGAAGAACAAGCTGGAGGAGCAGAAGCAGGTGGACGCCGTTAAACTCCAAGAATTCAACGTAAGTCAGACAAATAAATGTTTATAAGGTTAACGAGACTTAAATGCTGCAAGATGCACTGCATTTTTGTAGCGCTTCACAATGTGCATCTCTCATTAACCCTTTATCAGGCAAAGAACTTCAGGTAATATTTTGAGAAAAAAGTTGCAAATTTATTAGATTAAAGTGGTAAATCTACAAGAAAAAAAGTTGCAGATTTAAGAGATTTAAAGTGGCAAATCTGCATGCAAAAAGTTGCAGATTTACAAGAAAAAAGTGGAAAAAAGCAACTTTTTTATCCCAGATTCGCCACTTTAAATCTCATAAATCTATGCATTTTTTTCTCGTAGATTTGCCGCTTTAATCTCGTAAACTTTTTTCTCAAAATATTATTTTCATATGGTTTTTTTACACATTCTGGCAGTATGTAATATCCTCCAATATTCTCTAGGGTTGAAATTTGGAATTTGCAAGTATTTCAACGAGTGCCTTATTAAGGGTTAAAGTGGTGAATCAGGGAGAAAAAAGTAGCTTTTTTCTCACTTTTTTCTTGTAAATCTGCGACTTTTTTCGCGCAGATTTGCCACTTTAATCTAGTAAATTTGCAACTTTTTTCTCAAAATATTACCTGAAGTTACCAAATATAGTTATTTACCTGATAAAGGGTTAACTCTCTGGAGTCTGAGCCTATTTTGGCTGTTTTTGAATACTTTTTATTTTACCCTTCATGTACCACATAAAAAATGTTTACTATACCCATATTTGGTAATGTCCCATAAAAACATGTATTTTATAGGCATTTTTAAAAAATGTTTACTATACCCATATTTGGTATCCATTTTTTCTTCACCTATATGATCTGACAATTATTTTTTTGATTTAACCCACTTTATCAACATATTGAGCCCAAAAATACACAAAAATCATGAAATCTGAGTTGAAAAATTATACTATTTACTACAATAAAAACAACAAATGTGCTCAATGAACTGTTTTGGAACATAGGATGCAAAAATTATGAAACATATAAAAAGGTACAATTTAAATATAATAAATCTATATACAGGAAAATGTCCCATAAAAACACGTATGTTTATAGGCATTTTTAAAAAAATGTTTACTATACCCATATTTGGTATCCATTTTTTATTCACCTATATGATCTGACAATTATTTTTTTGATTTAACCCACTTTATCAACATATTGAGCCCAAAAATACACAAAAATCATGAAATCTGAGTTGAAAAATTATACTATTTACTACAATAAAAACAACAAATGTGCTCAATGAACTGTTTTGGAACATAGGATACAAAAATTATGAAACATATAAAAAGGTACAATTTAAATATAATAAATCTATATACAGAAAAAAGTCCCATAAAAACATGTATGTTTATAGGAATTTTTTTCCTTGTTAGCTGCAACTCTTCAAAACAAACTGTGCAAAGTGACATATTATCATTATTATCTTATCTTATTATCATATCTTTGGTTTTACATGACCTGGGAATGTCAATGTTGAATGTTTTTTTGTTAAACTTCACATCATGCACAATCATAGACCAATCATAAACACAAACACACTTAAATACACTGGTGTTTTTTCATGATTGAATATTCAGAAAGTACGATTTAAAACCATTTTTTTACCAAAATAAATGTCACTCGAACGCGTGTTTGTCCCTGTGGTTGCGTGTTTGTCCGTCTCTTCCTCATAAATGAAACAGAAGGGAGGCAGACCGCTCCGTCCTGTAGTTTAAAATACGAGCGAGACCCTTGGGAGTCTTAGATGGCACGTATTGCCTCACAGCAGGAAGGACATGTGTTCTAACCTTTGGTGTCTGCACATAATAACCACTGTGTGTTAGTATTTTTTGATGTGGAAAGAGATTACTTCTCAACTTCCACCTCCTAGTGTTTCTAAGAAGTAATATTGTTGCTTCAAAGACTTCATCATAAGCTGCATCGCTGCCACCAGCAGCCTGGTAAAACTCTTGTTTACCTCACTTTTTATCACTCTCCCTCCTCTTCTTTTACTTTGTTGACCTAAGGGTTTCCACAGTTCATGCAGTTGTTTCAGTGTCCGCTGTTTCCGCCACTGAAAAACAAAAAAAACATGTCCTCTTCCTGTTGTGGCTGCAGAATGGTTAATGCACTTCCTGTGAGCCTTGATTTTCTCAGGAGATCGTAGTAGGTGGCAGAAACATTTGAGTAGTGAATTGTGCAATCAAAATTTACTTAATAATAATAAGTTAAAGCAAAAAAACATGCCAAAATAATACATTTCAGTCAACAATTTTTTTTAATTTTTTTTTAATGGTTAATATTTTTATTATTTTATTTATTAAAATTATTATTATTATACATTTATTATTTATTATTTTTATTATCACACATTACAAGTATACATGTGGGAATGATTGGTTACAAAGACTCGTATACAGAATGTAAGCAGTAAAATATGTTATGCAATGTTTTCACTCCAGGAAAAGGAGCAAAACAACAAACACAATAAAATAAATTAATTGATTTAAAAGTAGAAATAACAATAATAATAATAATAACAAAAACAGAGGAGGAAAAAAAGGGGGGGGGGTAATTAAAATTCCATTCTGTGTGTAATGGATCTACAGGTGCATCTCAATAAATTAGAATATCATACAAAAGTTTATTTATGTCAGTAATTCAATTACAAAAGTGGAAATAACACATCATATAGATCCATTACACACAGAATGACACATTTCATATCTTAATTTATTTGATTTCTTCTAATTATAATGAGTATGGCTTACATTTAATGAAGACCTAAAATTCAGTGTCTCAAAGAAAATTGAATATTACAAAAGACCAGTTTTAAAAAGTATGTTTAATATGGAAATGTTGTCCATCTATATGACTCAATACTTAGGTAGGGCTGACTTGAACTACTGGAAATGGACTTTTACATCATATTCTAATTTGTTGAGATACACCTGTATATAATGTTTTATTTCCACTTTTTGAATTAAATTACTGACGTAAATAAACTTTTTCTATGATATTCTAATTTATTGAGATGCACCTGTACTTAACCTTTCTTCCCCCTAAAAATCTCATTAAAAAAATAGATTTTTCTTCATACCAATTGTCCGTTTGACCCACCAGGAGCTGTTGGACAGCCTTCAGAATCACCCGGAGGAGATCAGGAGACAGTTGAGCGAATCGGTGCGTAAGGTGACGGTGCTGAAAGTGAACGAGAAGAAACTGACGCGGCGCTACACCACCCTGCTGGAGGAGGAGCAGCACCTGCGCAAGGAGAACGGCAAGCTGAGGGAGGAGAGCAGCCTCATGCAGGCCTCCGTCACACAGAGGATCGGATACCTGCAGAGATACAAGGTAGAGAAACGCTAATATCTGTCTTCTACAGTAGAAAAGTCTTTAAAAGCGTTCAAAATGTTCAACAGAAATCATTAAAATAGCTTGTTTCTGACATAAAGTTGTCCCCTGAAAATCCCTGCAGTTACTGTTGCAAGAGAATTACACTCTAATTGCTTGAAAGAGCACACTATATGTTATTCACCGGCTTAATTAGTGCCACGGCTTAGATGCGAGGCACTCACCCTCACAGCTATGAAATAGCCTCGTGCGAAGGACTTGACCTGGCCACCTGGTTGCTTAGCTACCAAAAGCCCCCCCCCCGACACAGACATTCTAACTGAAAACTGTTAACACTAACTCAACAGACATGGCGTTTTTTCTTAAAACATAAGACCTTATAACTTGACCATATATTGTCCAATCTGCCTCAAACTTGTCATGCATGATGATGGTTCATCACTGACCAGTTCTACATAACAATATTATATCCCGACCCTTTTGATTAGCCATGCCCCCTTTCATAATTAATGAACCGTTTGTCCTAGAAACTTGTATAAGGTGTCAGATTACTCGGCATAGAGTCCCTGTTTAAGTGGTGGTTGATTAACCCGCCCCTTTTGATTAACCACAGCCCCTTTAATAAATAATGGACCGTATGTCCTACAGATTTGTATGAGGTGTCCGACGTCCGTGTACTCAGGACAGAGTCCGTGTTTAATCCCCGTCCCTTTTGATAAGCCACGAGAATGACAGAGGCCAGAGGCAAGCACACCATCAAAATTTCTTTAGAAGTTTTCTAGTTAATGCCACGCCTTAGCAGTGAGGCACTCACCCTCACAGCAGTGAACACACACAATCCTCTATCAAGAATATCATCACAATCACAATCATCCGGCAGTATTCCCGCGGCACTCCAAAATTTCCCTGGAATTTTGTTTCTAGTCCTATTTATTTTTCGTGTTTTTTTTAGTCGGCTGCTCCGCCCAGAGTTTCAGTCGCACATACACTAAAAAGGTATCAAATCGACCGGCTCGGCCATGACTAGTGTGCTATGACTTTTCTAAGGGTTTCGGCAAACAGTTTTCAAATTATTCGGCAAAAACATGCCAAAAAATCCCAGCAATGTTAACTTATGGAGAGGCTAGAGTGGATGACATCATCGCTAGAGTGCAGAGGGAGAGAAAAATTTGTCAAAAAAATTAAACTGAGATTGAGGCCGCAGATGCCACTCTACAGAAATAATTTATACATAGAAACGTAGGAAAATTTGTCTTCTCACTCACAATCCTCTGGTAAAGCTGTCAGAGTTAGAGTTTGGGCATAAGACGCAGAGATGATCCACCAACACGCACCAACTGCCTCATTGGCTCCCGTTAAAAATGCAGGAAGATTTCTGAAAAAGGAAAATTTAACAGTTTTTTTAGATCGCTCTAACAAAGCTATTTTTTCATTTTTCTTAAAAAAAAAACAACATATGTAGACGTTCAGGAAGAACTCAGGACGCTCAAAGTGAAGTCGGATCAATGATAGGTATTATGGTTTTGCCAAAAATGCTTTCTGTTCGAGGCCAGAAATTCCAGTCCACCTCTGGCTGCTGTCACTCTTTCGGAACATTAACAGGTGTCAGTTAATTCTGTTGATTACTCTGCTCTGATTGCCTTTGATCTTTGATGTGATTACAGTTACAGATACACACACACACACACATGCACTAAAGTGCGCACACTCCTCACACATGCATACACATGCTTCATACACGCACACACAGGTAACTTTATGTGATTTTAATTACACACACACACACACACACACACACACACAAATGATACACACTCCTCCAGATACATGTTTCTCACACACACACACACACACACACACACACACACATTTTGAGGTTAAAGGGCATAGTTATAAATCTCTGAAGAATCTCATCATAGTGTACACACACCGGCAGTAGCCCCCGTGGCCTTTAAGAATTTCCCCAGAGGAAATTTTCTGGTTGCCTCATACTGTAACTTTAATAACATTGTCTTCTGTTTTGTCTCAGGAAATGGCTGCATATAAGATCGCGGCTCTGCAGAAGGCCTTGGATGACAGCGTGGCCTCATCGGAGCTGGAGAGGGCGAACAAACAGTACACGGAGCTGACGGTCAAATACAGAGACATGCTGCAGCGGGACAGCAGCCTGATACAGAGAACCACCAACCTCGAACATTTACAGGTATCATAACCATGATTAAATTATGATGATTGATTAAAAACATCTATCTAGCCCAGTATTTGTTCAACCCTCTGGGGTCTGAGCGTATTTGCCCTTTATATACCACATAATATTTACTATACCCATGTTTGGTATTTGGTATTTTCTCAGCACAACTTCAACAAGATCTGACTATTATTTTTCACTTTAACCCACTTTAATAACATATTGAACCCAAACATCATGAAATCTAAAATAAAATTATACTATTTATGACAATAAAAACCACAAATATGCTCAATGAACTGTTTCCTGAAAAATGTAAACATAGGTTGCAAGTGTAAACATATAAAGGTAAAATTCAAATATAATAAAACTATACACAAAAAATTACCATAAAAACATGTTTATTTATAGGAACGGCATTAGATGATTAGACCCCTTTTTCCATTTTTACAGAATGCCACGCCTGCCTCGTCCCATCCTACTTTTACACTTGAATAAGTCATTTTGTACTATCAAATTAAAACGATCATATTTTTGGTTTTAGATGACCGAGGAGCATCAAACAAAAAACGGGGCAAAGTTTCAGCCAGCGTGATCATAGACCCCAGAGGATTAACACACCGTTATTACTTCTGCCTCTTCACCTGTTTTTATTTCTGTTCCTCAGAGTGAGAACGAGTCTCTTCGGGAGCAGATTTCAGCCGTGAATAAAGAACTGGAGATCACAAAGGAGAAACTGAATACTTTAGAGCAAGCCTGGGACAACAGCGATGGGAATGGTAAGCTAAGAATAGGACTGATTGTATTTAGTTCTTCTAAAAAACTATAAGCATGGCTGTATAAGTACAGCCAATGCTTCTTTATAAGTGAATGATAATGCCAATAACAACAGGATGTAAAGGAACTAAAACCATCTGTGACTTGCAGAAGGAAGGGATCTGTTTGATCAAATAGTACAGTAGTAGTAGTCAAATAGTATTTGGGGTGAAAGAGTATTAAGTGTGTTGAATGTTTTGGTTATTATCAAGAAAACCATGGAAAATGTCCAGATATCAGCTTTTAAATTAAACTCTTTAGACATATTTTTGTTGATATTATATTGGTCCAAAATAAATTAACCTTTAGTTGTACCAGGCATTAACCCTCTGGAGTCTCCAAAAGCTCCAAATCCAGACTTCTTCACCACATCCAGACTAGAAAACAAAGCAGCGTGGAGCCCTACTGTAAATTTACCTCTACAGTTCTGGCTGTAAACTCCATGAGGCCAGTTTCAGTTTGATGATGATATACCAAGTAAAACTGGAGACAAGCTCAAATATATTTAGTATAAAATGACAGAACTGGATCTAACCCTCTTATATGTTATATTTGACACCTTTGTTCACATTTGCAACATTTAAAATTCTTCATTGAGCATGATAGTGTTTTGAAAGTTCAAAAAAAGATTCAAAATCACATTTTATGTTGGACTAAAGGACTAAAAAAGGCACAAAATGACAAAAGAAGACACAAAATGACAAAAAAAAGACAACATGACTATAAAAAGACACAAAATGACCAAAAAAGACACAAAATGACCAAATAAAGACACAAAATGACCAAAAAAGAGACAAAATGGCCAAAAAAGACACAACATGACTTATAAAAGGCACAAGATGACCAAAAAAAGACAAAATGACTATAAAAAGACTCAAAATGACCAAAAAAGACACAAAATGACCCAAAAAAGACACAAAGTAAGAAGACATAATGACCAAAAGGGACACAAAATTACCAAAAAAGACACAAAATGACCAAAAAAAAGACACAAATGACCAAAAAAGACACAAAATGACATGAAAAGGATTCCAAAATGGAAAAAACAGCCCAAGACTCCATAGAGTTAAAGTGAACAAGAAACTGAAGAAACCACGGGTGGTCTAATATCTTTTCCATGCCTCTATATGAACACAGTGTTCACAGACGGACATAATGTGCTGGGTGCCTACAGGATCAAACGTTGATACAGGAAAAGGCTGTTTGGTTCATGACGCAGACACAGAGCCTGTTTTTTATTTTATTTCCCTGTTTCTCAATATTTTGGTTCATGGCCCCGAACAGCAGCTGTGTAACTACGTCTGTGCAGGACTCTCACCAGCCTAAGTAATTGTTCTCAAGTTTATTTTATTGTGAGTTTTCTCCCTCATCTAACTTTAATTTACTGCTCTGTTCTGGTACATGCGCAGGCAGTTTCGGTCCCGTCCACCTTGGTTTTGATTGCCTTCGTTTGATGGGAGCTGTGGTTTGTGGTTTCATCCCTGGCTTCACATTAAGAACATTGGGAACAATATCATCAAGACCAATAAAAATGAAATACGAATCAATTTCTCTTAACGTGATTTAAACCAGGACTCCTGGCAAAAAAAATACAAACGAGGAACAATCACTGCAACGTACTAAAACAGTTATATCCCAATTACATGAAAGTAAATGGGCCTGAAAATCGTTTGACTCCAGTGTTATAGCTTATAATGCTAAATTAAACATGATTTTATTTCAGACGTAATCCTACTTTGTGGTTTTTTTAGCCTTAACCCTATAAAGCCTGAACCATGAAATAATTGCCAAAAAATTCAAATTTTTTAAAACTGGAGTTTTGTTTTTATTGAACCTGCTGACAAATAATAATAATATTTTTTTTTTAAATCAAATCAATTTGCTTATATGAATTCTGATCTGTATCATATTTGATGTGTCGGGTCTTTTTTATGCAAATTTGTTACTCACTTTTTGTTTTTCTTGAACTAACAAAAACATATAAAACCTCATATTTTTAGCCTATAAGACTTTTACTTTCCTTTTAACATTTTCCTCAAACATGCAAAATATTTTTTTTCCATATAACACAACATCATACATCTGGTATTTTTGTGCAATTTGTTGCTCAGTTTGTTGATCTTCAACACATGAAACAGCTCAAAAAAATAGAATATCATGAAAAAGTTCAATATTTTTTGTCAGTCATTTCAGAAAGTGAAACTCATACATTATATAGATTCATTACACATAGAGTGAAATATTTTACGTCCTATTTTGGAAACTTTATGTATTTCCTTGGTATTTTGTGTCTCTTTTGGTAATTTTGTGTCTTTTTTTGTCATTTTTTGGTCATTTTATGGGTCTTTTTGGTCATTTTATGTATTTTCTTGGTAACAAAGGACGATAAATCCATTTATTCTCAGCCATTTTATAGATTACAGGTACATCTAAAAAAATTAGAATATCATGAAAAAGTTCAATATTTTTTGTCATACATTATATAGATTCATTACGTGTAGAGTGAAATATTTCAAGCCTGTTTTTCTTCTAATTTTGATGATTCTGGCTTAGAGATAATGAAAACACAAAACTTAGTGTCTCAGAAAATTAGAATATTGTGAAAAGTTATTAACGGCGTATTAATGCAGTAATTCATGCAAAAGGAGACCTAACTTTAGGTAATTTTGTGTCTTTTCTTGGTCATTTTGCATCCTTTTTTGGTAATTCCATGTATTTCCTTGGTATTTTGTTTCTTTTTTTGGTCATTTTGTTTCTTTTTTTGGTCATTATGTTTCTTTTTTTGTGTCTTTTTGGTCATTTTATGTATTTTCTTGGTTATGTTGTGTCTCTTTTGGTAATTTTGTGTATTTTCTACTTGGCTCTTTATTCCAGGCGGTGAGAACAGCATGGGTAAGGCAGGCAAGGCTCTGGCCAACAAAGAGATGGTGTCTGCCGCCAGACGCATCACCACTCTGGAGATGAAGGAGCTGAACGAGAGGCAGCGAGCCGAGCACGCCCACAAGATGTACGAACACGTGAGGAACTCTCTCAAGCAAGTGGAGGAACGTAACGTAGAGCTGGAGGCCAAGTTCGCAGAGGTACGAGGCCAAAGAAAATGACTGGGCTGTTTTCTGTCAGACACAGAGGGAAAAGGCTGCTTGGTTCAGACACACAGGACACACAGAGCCTGCTTCATTTCTCTATTTCTCAACATTCTGGTTCATGACCCCTGAAAGCAGCAATGTCTGTGCTAGATTCCCACCAGTTTTTCTACCAGTAATTGTTCTATATTTAAAGATAAAAAAAAGTCCTACTAAGCAATATTCTAGAACGCAGCAGCTCGGCTTCTTACAGGTTTAACAGACGACATCACATCAACCTGATTTTAGCTTCTTTGCACTAGTTCCCTGTTGATTTTAAGATTTTACTGATCACATTTAACCCATTTAGGCCTAAAACGCCTGGAAAAAATGCCTGTAAAACCTCTGGGCCATTTTAAAAGAACCCCCTAAAACCTGAAGATTTTCTTAGTAATTTTATGTCTTTTTTTGGTAATTCTGTGTCTTTTTTAAAAATAATTTAATGTCTTTTTTTGGTAATTATCTGTCTTTTTTTAAGTAATTCTGTGTCTTGTCTTTTTTTAGTCATTTTGTGTCTTTTTTGTCTTTTTTTTTAGTCATTTTGTGTCTTTATTTTAGTCATTTTGTGTCTTTTTTTAGTCATTTTGTGTCTTTTTTGGTCATTTTGTGTCTTTTTTTAGTCATATAGTGTCTTTTTTTAGTCATATTGTGTCTTTTTCTTGGTCATTTTGTGTCTTTTTGTGTCTTTTTTTTGTCATTTTGTGTGCGACACACACACAGACGCTTCTTGCTTTAATAGATAGATGCTTTCTATCCCACTTCTCCTTTTTTCTTCTTCACTTTTACCTTTTATTTTCTGTGCATCAGAGAATGTCTTGTAGTTGTTCCTGCTCTGTCTCTTATTGTTTTTCTTTTAATTTAATAACTGTTTTTAGCCTTATAGCATCATTCTCCTTGTAATTAACTGCTCTCTGTCGAAGCACTTTGTAAGCTGCTGTTTTTAAAAGGTGCTATATAAATAATATCATCTCTGTTTTTCCTCAGCTGACCAAGATGAATGCGGAGGCCCAGCGGGTGGAGCGCGAGCTGAGAGACGAGCTGGCCGACAGCATCAGTAAAGCGGCGAGCGACGCCGACAGATCGAGGATCTCTGAGCTGGAGAAGGCCGAGGCCGAGCTCCGCCTCGAGGTTTCTAAGTACGTTTGATTACGTGCAGGCCTGAGAACGATCCTTTCTGCTCTCATCATGAAATGTTTTGTTAAAGATTACATCTACAATCCTAGAATAACTTCTCAACACGAGTGAATAAACATAAATGTTTTTAAGGTCACAGCAGAGCAATCAGGGTCAATCAAACTGTTGTGCCATTAATTCAAAATACAGTCATGGAAAAAATGATAAGACCACCCTTGTTTTCTTCAATTTCTTGTTCATTTTAATGCCTGGTACAACTAAAGGTCCATTTGTTTGGACAAATATAATGATAACAACAGAAATCAGCTGATAAGAGTTTAATTTAAGAGCTGATATCTAGACATTTGCTATGTTTTTCTTGATAATAACCAAAATCATTATCAAGAAAACCATGAAAAATGTCTAGATATCAGCTCTTAAATTAAACTCTATGGAGCTATTTTTGCCAATTGCGGCCCTCGTGACGATATTTTGTGGCCCCCACCTTGATATGAAAGTTTAATGTGAGTTTTATATGAATGGCACTTTACTGTGTTGTGTGTGGAAGGTCCCTTTAATTACTTTTTTTTGTAATTTTTTGTCATTTTTAAATAATTTTGTGTCTTTTTAAATTAATTTAGTCTTTTGTGTGTTTTTTTTTGTTGTAATTTTGTGTATTTTTTTGGTGATTTTATGTCTTTTTTGGGTCATTTTGTGACTTTTTTAAAATAATTGTGTGTCTTTTTTGGTAATTCTGTGTCTTTTTTTGGTCATTTTGTGTCTTTTTAAGTCATTTTGTTTTTTTCTGTCATTTTGTGTCTTTTTTAGTAATTTTGTGTGTTTTTTGGGTCATTTTGATACTGCCTCCTGTGGCCACCAGGTAATTTGAGTACCAGGCATTAAAATGAAGAAGAAACTAAAGAAAACAATAGTCTAATCATTTTTTTTCCATGACTGCACTTCTCTGTCATGCATGAGAATTCCTGTGCTTTTCTTTTATTTAATAATCACTAGTATTGTTGATAATAACATGCTTCTGCTTCTCTTTCTTCTATATCATTTGCATAAAGAATGTAATCTACTTATTGTTTTTTACAGGCTTCAGGAGGTGTCTGATGTGGCGATGATGCAGGCGTCGGCTCTGCAGGCCAGACAGCAGAACAGAGAGAAGGAAGTAGAAGCTTTGAGGAGACAAATCCTGGACTACCAGGTAACTACAGGTTACTTTCATTACCCCAGTTCTCTGAGTAGCATGAGTGAGATGTCTCACTATGGGAATCACAGACTGTATGTAAATAATGGACGTAGTCACCGTGATGTCACCCATTGGTTTGTGGCCCATTGGAACCATCGAGTTCAGCGTTACTGAATCACATTTAGTAATTAAATCACATTTTATGTTGGACTAAAGGACTAAAAGAAGACCCATAATGACCAAAAAAGACACAAAATTACTAAAAAAAGACACAAAATGACCAAAAACAGACACAAAATGACCAAAAAAAGACACAAAATGACCAAAAAAGACACAAAATGAGAATACAAAATGACCAAAAAACAACAACAAACAAACAGAAGAAGACACAAAATTACAAAAAACCCCACAAATGACCAGAAAAAACACAAAAAGAATTAAAAAATGGACAAAATAGCCCAAGACTCCATAGAGTTAAGTGTTCCTTCCTTGTCTATGCTTTACACACATAACAATAAACTAAATCGATACTTTTGAAAATGAGTATCGTATCCGGATACAACGTTTTAGTATCGATACTTTTTTGAGTAACGATACTTTTGACAACCCTAGTCCTCACAGTGTCTCCTCTCTCCTCAGTCCCAGTCGGATGAGAAGGCCCTCGTGGCGAAGCTTCACCAGCACATCGTGGCTCTGCAGCTCAGCGAGTCGGCTTCTTTGTCCAAGCTGGAGGCGGCCTCCTCCCACATCCAGCAGCTGGAGGCCTTCAAGCTGCGCGCCGAGCAGCGACTGGACGCCAGCGAGCACACTCTGTTCCTCGCCCGCCAGGAGGGCAGGAACCGCTCTAAGCATCTGCGGCAGACCATCCAGGCGCTGCGGAGGCAGTTTGCGGGAGCGCTGCCTCTTCCCCAGCAGGAGAAGTTCTCCGTGGCCATGCTGAGCCTCCAGGAGAACAGAGCCAGAGCCCAGGAGGAGAAGAAGAAGGCGGAGGAGGAGAGGAGGAGGGCGGAGGGCCGGGCAGAGGAGCTGGAGCTGAGACTACGAGGACTGGAGGAGCTCATCTCCACACTGAAGGATGTGAAAGGGGCCCAGAAGGTACAGTTGAAACCAGAAGTTTACATACGCTATATAAAAAGACACATATGCTTTTTTTCCTCAATGTCTGACATGAAATCAGACAATCACTTTTCCTGTTTTAGGTCCGTTAGGATTACCAAAATTATTTCTAGGATGAACCAGACTTGTGCAAGTCCACAATTCTCTTCCTGATATTTTGGTTAATTTCTTTTGACTTTCCCATGATGTCACACAAAGAAGCAGTGTGTTTCAGGTGTGCCATAAAATACATCCACAGGTGTGTCTCGAATTAACTCTAATGTTGTCAATAAACCTATCAGAAGCTTCCAAAGGCATGACAGCATCATCTGGGCTTTCCCAAATTGTTTCAAGGCATACTAATGTTAGTGTATGTAAACTTCTGACTTTGAAGAAAGTAATACAAAATTGTCTAAAAAAAAATCCTTCTCTCATTATTCTGGCATTTAGTAAATAGAAATAATTTTGGTAATCCTAACGGACCTAAAACAGGAAAAGTGACTGTCTTATTTCATGTCAGACAGTGAGAAAAAAAGCATATGTGTCTTTTTATATAGTGTATGTAAACTTCTGGTTTCAACTGTAAGTCTGATTTTCTTTTCTTTTTTAAATAGATTTTATTGATTTCTATCAAAACAAAAACATAAACAACATACAAGTTGTCTCCATATTCACAAAGATATTACGACAGATAGGAAAATAAACCACCATCCAAACCAAAATGACTTACGACTAAACCTCACTCAAAAAAAAAAAAATAGCAAGAAAGGCAGCAATAAAAGAAAAGGAATCTTATCACAAATAGTAGAAAACACACTGATCTTTTTGCTTGTGGCCACTCCTCTGTAACACGTCCAACAGGTGACTGAGTGGCACAAGAAGATGGAGGAAGCTCGTCTGCAGGAGCTGAGGAAAGGCAGGGAGCTGGTGGTCCAGAAGGAGGAGATCAGGTATCTGAAGAAGCTGGTGGAGGAGCAGGAGAGAACCATCTGCTCGCTGGAAGAGGATATCGTGCAGCAGAACACGGTGAGAGAAAAACCTCTTGGATCCTTATATACAGACGCTCCAAAATTAGCTGATTTGACACAAAAATTCACACAATTGTGTTTAAAATGAATGAACAAACATCTGCGGCCGTGAGTCAATCAGCCAATGAGCTGAGAATTAAGTTTGAGTTATTTTTATGATCGACAGGAACTCTCTTTTCGTCCTTTCAAATAAAAGCCAATAACCAATGAGCTGAGAATTAAGTTGGATAAAGCTACAGTTTGCAAACTGAAAGTTACAATAACAATTATAAAACACACAGGAATGCAAGAGTATTAAATTGAGCAAAGCTAGCTTACTGTAACAAACCTTGTTAGCACGAATTCCTGAGTTTAATTTGATCCAAAATGTATTTAAACACATTTAAATATGAAGATTAGTGTGGAAACTAACCTCATGTCTCTTCAGAGGCTAAAAATAAAACATTGAACCCCTTGACGTTTTCTTTACAGTTTAATATCACTTGAGTTAGTTTAACAATCGACAGGAAGTCTCTTTCCGTCCTTTCAAAATAAAAGCGTCCATGATCAAAACAGGCTTTTGCATAGTACTGTATAAATACATTTTATTTTGCGCATGTATGCATGCAGCTATTAATTGATTAATTAAGAAGAGAAAAGTGTCTTCTTTGAACTTGTTAAGAAGCTTTTAGGTAGAGAAGTGTGTCTGTAGTATCGTAATGCTCAAAATAAATGCAGATAATAAAGCAGAAAGCTCTTCTCTGTGCCACGTGAAGCTTCGAGAAGAACGCCAGCTGGCGTACGATCAGCGAGAGGTGGAGCTGGAGCGCCAGCTGGACCAGTACGAGAAGCACCAGACTGAACTTCTGAGCAGCTCTGAAAAGGTAAAAAACTATGGTTTACAGTGTAAAAGGTGATTTTTCAGAAACAGACAGGTGTTCCAGCTTTCCATGTTTGTTTGTTTTCAGTATGAAGACGGTGCAGGAGCCTTACCAGACCCCAGTCTGCCTCTCGCCCATCAGCTGGAGTTCGCTTTGGGTAAAATCAGAGAACATGTCCGCACCATCCTGGACACACAGGCCACCTGCAAGAGTCTGGATGAGGTTTGTTGTCAGTCCCTCTTCATAGGCCTGCCACCATAATTACTATCTCGACTTATCGTTCGGTATATAAAAATGGACACGATAGTTTTTTTTTTCTGGACTCAATATATTGTCGTTTACATGCATGACTTTTTTTGCTTTACGAAATAATAATGTAAAAATTGCAGCAACTACAAAATCCAACTCAAAACCAAAGCAGACAGCAGTAAGTTCACTTACCGAATTTAAACATAAAACCAAAGCAGGCGGTCTGCTTTCACTGTGACACAGTATAGCCTTGTATTTCTTCATTGTGTTGAATAGTGAAGACACTAATAATAGAAATTATAAGTTTACTTGATAAGAAAAATTATTATCTAGATAGTCATTCAGTAAAAAAGTGAGATAAAATTACATTAAGACTAAAATATAACATTACGTTATAATATTAAGTCTAAAATACGCAAAATCTTTGAATAGAGTTAAACACTTTTAAATACACTACACTACACTTAGTTACTGTACTCTGTTTTTGAATTTCTATTAGAACAGAAACTACATTTTTAGGGTCAAAGATCAAATATATAAATAATAATAAATTATATATATTGTCCTAAAAAATGTGTTATCTCTCTCTGTCTCTCTGTCTGTCTCTCTCTCTCGTGTAACATTTGTTATCATTGTGTTATCATGTAAATGGAGAAAGGGTAATATCGACTTCTACATTACATTACATGTCATTTAGCAGACGCTTTTGTCCAAAGCGACTTACAATAAGTGCATTCAACCTGATGGTAGTAGACATAGACCATAGGAATCAAGTAAGTACATAACTTTAAGAGCTAACTGTCATCACTAAAAGAGTGCTATATGTTTAAGAAGAAAAGAAGAGAAAAGAATAAAAGCTTTTTTTTTTAAATATATATGTTAGGTAAACATGACTTAACCGAGGTAAAGGACTTCAAGAATCGGGCCAAAAAAATCGGCAGCACATATCGGGGATCACTCAAAACTGATGTCAAAATAATCAGTATCGGCCTTAAAAAACGGTACCAGTCGACTTCTAGTTTCTGGGAAAATACATTGTCCTAAAAAAGTGTCATGGTGACAGGCCGACCTCTTCATGCATCAGTATGTCTCATTAATCAGCTGCACAGCGTATCGATTAAACTGAAATTCCTCCACATGCAGAAGTTAAAGGAGAAAGAAGCGGCTCTGTGGAAGGCAGAGCAGAACGTGGTGTCGCGGGACAAAGTGATCAACGAGCTGCGTCTTCGTCTCCCGGCTGCTGCCAGCAGAGAGCGGCTGCTGGCTGACCTCGCCAAGCACGAAGACGGACACGCCAACAACCAGCCGGCGCTCAAACTGGCTCACCAAACCATCAAAGACCTCCAGGGTCGGCTGGACAAGAAGGAGGACCTGCTGAAGAAATACCACAAGCAGCTGGCTCAAGCCAGACAGGTAGGTGTTGGTTTTATTACTCCTGTTTGCCTTTTAAGAAGCTTTTATCTGCCGTTAGTTGCAGCGTCTGCTGGACTTTTATGAACGTCTTGAATCTCCAATGAGAGGGAAAACAGAAGTGTCAGCACTTAGTATTTATTAGCTCGCTCCACATGAATATTCTGGACTTTATCCACTTAAAGTAGTAAAATCTTATGTATGATTTCCTCTTCTTTTTATAAACCTGGCTTAGATATTATGGGCGGTTCCTACTGAGAGTGTTTTTTTAGATTGATTCTTATAAAAGTTTCAGTCCACACTGACCTTCACCTCACACTGACAACTTTTATCCAAAAATGATGGTATAATAATTAAAAATTATGGTATAATAATAATTATATTTAATAATAATTAAATAATTTCAGATCCTGCCTGCAGTATTGGAGGACAAAAAAAACAAGAAATGAAATATAAATATATATATATATATATATATATATATATATACAGGGTTCATATGGGTGCTGCAGTATTGGAGGACTTATTGAAGAAATATATATGTATATGTATATATGTATATGTGTATATATATATATATATATATATATATACATGGTTCATATGGGTGCTTGAAATCCTTGAAAATGCTTTAATTTTAATGTTGTATTTTCCAGGTTTAAAAAGTGCTTTGATTTTGGATAAAGTGCTCGAAAATGCTTGAAATTCTTACTGTATTTCTCTTGCAATCTGACTATAGATAATCACATGTTCAATAAAAAAAAATATAAATTGAATATTGAGATTAGCAAACTGTACTTTTGGTTGTTAAAAGTGTAATACCATCGCTGTCGGTATGGTTGAGTGAAATTACCCTTTTTAGCATCTAAATACTCATCTAAAACATGCAATTTACAACCATTGTAAGGTCCTGGAAAAGCTGAAAATCTGAAAATTGCTTGAATTTGACCACTCAAAAAGTGTATGAACCTTGTATATAGCTACATTCGACCACTGGTCAACGTTAGACGTAGGTATTTGAGCTTGAAACTTGAACCTTGTCTGATTGACTGACTGTGGAGCCAAACACCTAGTTCAGCTGATGTGGGCCCTCCTATAGAAGAAAACATATGGACGCAGTTTTTTCTTAACATGAAGTGGCAACCAGGTTTCAGGTCAACGGGACATTACTTCCAGGTTCGTGTATTAGACACAATGTGTTTCTCTTTTTTTTACAAAACTGCACCTTGTTGATCACAGGACCAGGAGGAGATGATAAAGAGACACCAGGCGGAGCTGAGATTGCTGCATCAGAAGTTGGACTCGCACTCTGACACCAACCTGGACCGCTTCAAACAGACGGCGATGGTACGCATGTTTCCATGTCACGCTTATAAACTGATTTTTCATGCTTTAACCCTCTGGAGTCTCCAAAAGCTCCAAAACATGACTTCTTCATGACATCCAGACTAGAAAACAAAGCAGCGTGGAGCCCTACTGTAAATTTACCTCTAAAGTTCTGGCCCCTCTTATATGTTATATTTGCAACCTTTGTTCACATTTGCAACATTTAAAATTCTTTATTGAGCATGATAGTGTTTTGAAAGTAAAAAAAAAGGTTCAAAATAGCATTTTATGTTGGACTACAGGACTAAAAAAGACACAAAATGACCAAAAAAAAGACACAAAATGACTAAAAAAAGAAATAAAAAGACACAAAATTACTAAAAAGAGACACAAAAAGACACAAAATGACAAAAAAAGACACAAAATGAGATGACAAAATGACAAAAAAAACCCACAGAAGACACAAAATTACTAAAAATAAATAAATAAAAAGACACAAAATGACTAAAAAAAAGACAAAATGACTAAAAAAAGACACAAATTGACCAAAAAAAGACACAAAATGAGACGACAGAATGACCAAAAAAACCCCACAGAAGACACAGAATGACAAAAATATACACAAAATAATTTAAAAAAACACAACAACAGACACAAAATGACCAAAAAAAATACACAAAATGACAAAAAAATACACAAAATGACCAAAAGAAAGACACAAATTGACCAAAAAAACCCACAAAATGAGACGACAGAATGGCAAAACAACCCACAGAAGACACAAATGACTTACAAAGACACAAAAAGACATGAAAAGGATTAAAAAATGGACAAAATAGCCCTTTAAGACTCCATAGAGTTAATAGATCTTTTTTTAGATTTTCTTTTACAAGTGCATAACATCCGAGTCACATTAATATCCATAATTGTCTCTTTTTAATCCCATGTTGTATTTCTAGGCTTCCATCCAGTTGTCCAAATGTAATCAAGATGTTCCTCCGTGAGTGTGTGAGTGCTTTGTTCGCTCTAATTCTCCCTCTCTCACTCTGTCCAGGAGCTGATGAGGAAGCCGGCCATCCGGGTGCCGACCACCAAGCACCTGGAGCGTCTGGCCGAGCTGGAGCACACCGTGGCCGAGCAGGACCTCCTGATCTCCTCCGTCACGGAGAAGCTGAAGCTGGCCACCAGCGAGCTGGAGCGGCAGAAGACCACCGTGGAAACGCTGGCCAAGAAACACGCCGACGAGCTGTCAAAGTGATTATCCCTTTATTTCCCCCAGAGATTATATTAAAACAGAATCAGCATCAGCATGTTTTCTTTATCTGTTGTTTAGGTGAGAAAGAGCATTAACTCTATGGAGTCTGGGGCTATTTTGTTGTTTTTGACTCTTTTTTTCATTCTGCCTGTATATGCATCTTAAATAATGATCACCATGCTGGTGTCATTTTTTTCAGCACAAGCTCACTTGATTAGTATTTTTTTCATTTTGACTTACTGGATCAACATTTTGAAAGACAAAAAAACAAATAATCACACAAAATAAAAAAAAATAAAAAAACATACACAAAATTACAAAAACACAAATAAACACACAAATTACAAAAAACACAAAAAAACAAAAACATACACAAAATTACAAAAAAACACAAATAAACACACAAAAAGCACAATTTTGTTTTTAAAACAAACAAAAAACAAAGAAATCTCACTTTTTTGTTGTTGTTTTTTTTACAAAAAAACACAAGAAAACACACAAAAACACATCAAAAAAATACAAAAAACACATAAAAACACACAGAACACACACATAAAAAACACACAATAAATTACAAAAAAAACACCAAAAAATACACACAAAATACCCCAAAATCACACCAAACCACACAAAAAACAGTAAACACAAAAGATTGCATTTAAAATGTTGAAACGCACACTGCAAAATTTGAAAAATCAATAAAAGTAAAAGTAAAATCATGTTACACTTGGCCGTAGTGATTTTTACTTTTGCTGAAAAAGAGTTGACACACAAAATGAGACATGGAAACTTCTGGAAAAGCCAAACTTTAGAGAAAAGCTGACACCAGGGCTCCATGCTGCTGAAGTTTGGGGCGTTCCGGTGGCTCTCTCTTACCATGTAGCCTGAGTCCTTGTTGCAGTGGACCCGGGTTTGAATCCGGCCTGAGGTCCCTTTGCTGCATGTCTTCCCCTCTGTCTCCTGCTTTCTATCTGTCTCTATCTAAATGCCAAAAAAAAAAAAAAAAGGTTTACGTGAAAAAAGTTGACAAAGAAGAAAACTAAGGACATTTTTTTTACTATAATTTTAGTTAGTTTTGTAACCACAAAATACAGTTTCAGTTAATTATCGTTTTCTTAAAAACTCTCGTTTTTATTTTTATTTCAGTTAACGAAAATGTTTTTTCAATTCTAGTTTTCGTTATTTCGTTTCATTTCATTTCGTTAACTATAATAACCTTGGTCCATATGTTGTGCATCAAAGGGTTGAGGGTATTTTGGTAAATTGTACCCATAAACTGTATGAAAAAAAGTTGACTTGAAGTCACACGTTGGAGTCAAATGTGATATTAATCAGGATTCTTATTTTAGCAAGTAAAAAAAACTAGCTTAAAACAGAATGTATCAACAGAAGAAAATGGTTTATACAATCTGGTGACCATAATGTTACGATTACATTCATGAACTGAAAACAAACTGCTGAAGGCTCAAAGCAAAAACAAAAACATGGACATCACGTCCTCTAAATGAGATCATCATTTAAAACATCACGCTGTAATAAAACAGACTCCAGACTGGTAATTGAGACCATAAACTCATTAGGAAAATATTTACAGAGGTTATAAATCCAGTGCGAAGTCGGGTCATTTTTATGATAGACTTCTATTCAGTTAGACTTTTCATTCTGCCTGTTTATGCAACTTAAATAATGATCACCATGCCATGATCGTATCAAGCACAAGCTCACTTGATTATTGTTTTGTCATTTTGACTTACTGGATGAACATTTTGAAAGACAAAAAACACAAATAAACACACAAAATACAAAAAACACACACAAAAACAAAACATACACAAAATTACAAAAAACACAAATAAACACGCAAAACACACAAAAAACATACACAAAATTACAAAAAACACAAATAAACACACAAAATACAAAAAAAACACACAAAAAACATACACAACATTACAAAATACACAAATAAACACACAAAAAGCACAATTTCTGTTTTTGCAAAAAAAACACATAAGGTTGTTTTTTTTGTTTGTTTTTTTTTACAAAAAACACAACACACCAGAAAAATTACAAAAAACACATAAAAACACAGAACACACACATAAAAAACACAAAAAACACAATAAATTACAAAAAAACATTAAAAAAACACACACAAA
Source organism: Centropristis striata (assembly GCF_030273125.1). NCBI lineage: Eukaryota > Metazoa > Chordata > Actinopteri > Perciformes > Serranidae > Centropristis > Centropristis striata. The sequence goes on from NC_081522.1 coordinate 36,454,242, forward strand.
ATACCCCAAAACCGCACAAAAAAACACTAAACACAAAAGATTGCATTAAAAATGTTGAAACGCACACTGCAAAATTTGAAAAATCTAAGTAAAAGTAAAATCATGTTACTACACTTGGTCCTGGTAATTTTTACTTTTGCTGAGAAAGAGTTGACGCATTAAATGAGACATGGAAACTTCTGGAAAAGCCAAAACTTTAGAGTTCAGCTGACAGCAGTTGGACTTCTTTTTCTGCAGCCCTGTTCGCCCCCTGCTGGCCAGGAGAGAGAACGCAGGTTTCAGCCACTTGTGCATTGACTTTCCTTTCAGGGCCTGGGTCTTGTCCCTTGATTGGACCCCAGATTAACGGGAATAATCAGATATTCAAGTTGTAGGTGTGAAATGCTGAGTGCTAATGTAACTGTAAGCACTTGGCTAATTGGGAACTCATCCAGGATTACTACTAATGTGTGGAAGCTTTAAAGTAATGTGCTTCACATGGAGAGCAGGGGCAACGGGTCCATGTCCGAGTTCATTGCCAGGGTAAAGTTCATACAAGGTACCCTCAAGTCCTTGAATGAATTCTCAGAACTAAAAGGGCTTTAACCCTTTTAACGGGCGAAGAACCGTGTTTGGTCACTTCAGCGGATATCCAAAAATAAATAAATAAAAATATTTCGAGAAAAAAGATGCAAATTTACTAGAAAAAAGTGGCAGATCTACAAGAAAAAAAGCTGCAGATTTAAGAGATTTAAAGCAGCAAATCTGCATGAAAAAAGTTGCAAATTTACGAGAAAAAAAGTGGGGGAAAAAAGCTACTTTTTTTCTCACAGATTCACACAAAATACAAAAAACACAAATACACACACAAAAAGCACAATTTTGTTTTTACAAAAAAACACACAAGGTTATTTTTTTTTTTACAAAAAACACACAAAAACCCAACAATAAATTACAAAAAACACACACAAAATACCCCAAAGTCACACAAAACCACACAAAAAAAACAGTAAACACAAAAGATTGCATTTAAAATGTTGAAACGCACACTGCAAAATTTCTAAGTAAAAGTGGCAAATCTACAAGAAAAAAAGCTGCAGATTTAAGAGATTTAAGTGGGAAAAAAGCAACTTTTTTTCCCGCAGATTCACCACTTTAAATCTCATAAATCTGCACATTTTTTCTCGTAGATTTGCCTCTTTAATCTCGTAAATTTATTTCTCTAAAAACATTACCCCCCTCCCCCGGGTCCATATGTTTTTTGTTTTTTTTACACATTCTGGCAGTATGAAATATCCTCCAATATTCTCTAGGGTTGAAATTTGGAATTTGCAAGTATTTCAATGAGTGCCCTATTAAGGTTTAATAACCTTTATTGAAGGGTTTTATATCACAGTGTGATGTATTTGTCCCCCTCTCTAAATGCATGCACAAACAGAAGGAAAGGTTTATTAATAAGACCATTTTAATGGTGGAGTATTTGGTTTGAGTGTAACCAATCAGCTCGGGTCATTCCTTCATTGAAGCCATATGTTCAATGAAGGAATGACCCGAGCTGACACCGCCAGACAATGTGGAATAAGGTGATTTTAACAACCTTAAACCGACTTAAGGGGAACTAGAAGGGGTTAAAGTTTAATATAAAGCAGCTAAAGAAAAGTAGATTAAAGTAGGCTTTCAGGAGTTCACTAGTGCAAGGGGGCATTCAAGCCACACAAGAGCAAGCCAAGAGACATGAATGGAAGTGGGCAAAGTCATTGACGCAGTACTTTTCCATGCCATTATAAACTGTAGTCAGCCATTCTGAGGAAAACAGGTTGTTTTTCTTGAGGATTATTATTATTTCCTGTGGATAAATAAACTATTATCGTATTATTGGACGTGTAGGAAGTAGGGTTGTCACGATACTAAGATTTTCAACTCGATACCACAAGGAGAAAAACAAAGACCCCAAAATTTAACAGAAATATTTTTATTAACAAGAAAAATGCAACATGTAAAAATGAACAGAACCACAGGTTAAATATTTATAACAAAAAACAGTTGTGCAACAGTTTTTTGAAAATGAGTATCGTATCTGGATACAACATTTTAGTATCGACACTTTTTTGAGTATCGATACTTTTGACAACCCTAGTAGGAAGGCTTGCAAAAGTTAAATAATGGACTAAAAAAGACACAAAATGACCAAAAAAAGACACAAAATGACTAAAAAAAGAAATAAAAAGACACAAAATGACTAAAAAAAGACACAAAATGACCACAAAAAGACACAAAATGACTAAAAAAAGAAATAAAAAGACACAAAATGACTAAAAAAAGACACAAAAGCACACAAAATTACAAAAAAAAAGACACAAAATGACTAAAAAATACACAAAATGACTAAAAAAAGACACAAAATTACTAAAGAAAAAGAGACACAAATTGACCAAAAAATGAGACAACAGAATGATTTTCAACTCAATACCATTTTCGATACCACAAGGATAAAAACAAAGACCCCAAAATTTAACAGAAATATTTTTAACAACAAGAAAATTGCAACATGTAAAAATGAACAGAACCACAGGTTAGATATTTATAATAAAAAACAGTTTCAGGTCTGAGGTAGTCTAAAAAATAAATAAATACAATAAACAATAACAATTAGAACAATGTTTTGTATGCTGTGCACAATATTAGGCAAGCTTGATAAGTCGACTTTTCTCTGCTTCATTCTGGGACTTCAAGAGAGAAAATAACACTTTTCATTGATACTTTTGAAAATGAGTATCGTATCCGGATACAACGTTTTAGTAACGACACTTTTTTGAGTCTCGATACTTTTGACAACCCTAGTAGGAAGGCTTGCAAAAGTTAAATAATGGACTAAAAAAGACACAAAATGACTAAAAAAAGTAAATAAAAAGACACTCACATATATATATATATATATTTAAATTAAGTTTAGTTTAAGTTTATGTTTGTATGTTACATTTTAAGTTTATGTTTGTATGTTACATTTTTTTGTATTCATATTTTTATTATTATTATCGTCTATTATTATTATCATTATTTTCTATTATCCATATTATTATTGTTGTTATTTTCTATTATTATTATTATTATTATTATTTTAACTATAATTAGTTATAATTCAGTTCAATATATTTTGATTTTGACAAAGAAAAGCTGTATTTCACTTTTTTTTTTTAACTGGAAAAAGAGAAAATCTGCCCTTTTTTTTTTACTTGAAAATGACTGAAACAATCAATTGTTTATCAAAATAGTTGTAAATTAATTTTCAGTTGAGCAACTATTTAATTGATCACCTAGAGGACCCCAGAAGCTTTATATCTGTTTAAATCATCACTTCTACTACAAACTTAGCCTCTGCCTCTATCTTTAAGTCATGCATTCAAGTGTTTCTATATGATTAAATTAAGGGGTTAGGGCTCTATATTTGCTGCAGGATAATATTGTGTGTCTGCACTTTTCTGGCACTGCTGTGTGTTAAGCGTGTGCAAATGTTTATGCATACCACATTAGCTGCAGAACACAAGAGACACATGGTCAGCAGCAAACTCTGCCCCCACTGTACCGCCAGTAGTAATGACTCGGTGCAAGTCAGAAATACTTTCCTACTTCCTAAATTAAATGCCCTGTTAGGGATAATTTAAAAGTGATGTAATGACGCAAGTTAAGAGGATTTGTACGTTATAAAACAAACTAACAGAGGGGATTTGTTGCAGGCTGGAGGAGTATCATGCGGCCCAGGTGAAAGCTCTGAGTGGCGAGACGGAGGATCAGACGAGCCAGATGGCCCAGATGGAGAAGGAGATGAACTACCTCCGCACTGAGCTGGCAGCCCAGAAGGAGGCCAACGTCCGCTCGCCCAGCAACACCATGAAGAACCTGGTGGAGAGGCTGAAAGCTCAGCTCAGCCAGAAAGAGAAACAGCTCAAGGTTCCTCTTATACAAGTTTACTTTTACTTTTTTGGTGGGGGTGTAATTGTCAGCAACGCAAAGTCCTGTTGCTATGAAACCCAGATTCATCTCTGGAGTGTGACGAAACGCTGTTGTTGTCACGCTTCCTTCAGGTAAATCTGTTTTTTCCAGTTCAAAGATTTACCTGACAGGTGGACTGGGAGCTGTTAATGCTGTGTGATTGATTGGTAGCCTGACCTGGATGTTTTCTCTTCTTCACCCTTGAATGAAGTTGAATAAAGTATTTTTTTTGAAGCCTATTAGATCCATATCTGCATATCAGTTTCAGGATAAATGAAAGTGGCCAAAAAATATTTTTAATGACACATTTACGAAAAAAAATAGGTATATATGGATCCGAGGGAGGGGGAAATTTACGAGATTTAAAGTGGCAAATCTACGAGAAAAAAGTTGCAGATTTACGAGATTAAAAGTGGCAAATTTTCAAGAAAAAAAGTAGCAGATTTATGAGAAAAAGTGGCAAATCTATGAGGAAAAAAAGGAGCAGATTAACAAGATTTAAAGTATCAAATCTGCAAGAAAAAAGTCGCAGATTTACGATATTAAAAGTGGCAAATCTACGAGAAAAAAAGCAGATTTACGAAAATTAAAGTGGCAAATCTACGAGAAAAAAGTTGCAGATTTACGAGATTAAAAGTGGCAAATTTGCAAGAAAAAAAGTTGCAGATTCATGAGGAAAAAAGTGGCAAATCTACGAGAAAAAAGTAGCAGATTTATGAGATTTAAAGTGGCAAATCTGCAAGAAAAAAGTCACAGATTTACGAGATTAAAAGTGGCAAATTTGCGAGAAAAAAAGTAGCAGATTTATAGAAAAAAACATCGGAAATATAGTGTTTTGTCTATACCCTGAACACACCACATACCCAGCCACCATGTAACGCATAAAGATGCATCACATGAGGTGATGGTACTACATCAAAACATTCAATTTGTTTCTACTCCCGAGATGTCTCCCGCTTTTCCATGACTCACTCTGTTTTAGGGTTTTTATCAGAGAGATTGTTCATGAGTGATTCGACTGCTATGAAACCCAGATTCATCTCTGGAGTGTGACGAAATGCTGTTGTTGTCACGCTTCCTTCAGGTAAATCTGTTTTTTCCAGTCCAAAGATTTACCTGACAGGTGGACTGGGAGCTGTTAATGCTGTGTGATTGATTGGTAGCCTGACCTGGATGTTTTCTCTTCTTCACCCTTGAATGAAGTTGAATAAAGTGTTTTCTTTAAAAGCCTATTAGCTCCATATCTGCATGTCAGTTTCAGGATAAATGAAAGTGGCCAAAACATTTTTAATGACACATATACGATGGTGTATTAGGGCCAAGTATAAAAAAAATAGATATATACAGATCCGAGGGAGGGGGGTAATGTTCTGGAGAAAAAAATCACTAATTTATGAGATTAAAGTGGCAAATCTGCCAGAAAAAAGTCGCAGATTTACGAGATTAAAAGTGGCAAATTTGCAAGAACATTTTTTTCAGATTTATGAGATTTAAAGTGGCAAATCTGCAAGAAAAAAGTTGCAGATTTATGAGATTAAAAGTGTCAAATTTGCAAGAAAAAAAATGCAGATTCATGAGAAAAAAGTGTCAAATCTACAGGAAAAAAGTAGCAGATTTACTAGATTTAAAGTGGCAAATCTGCAAGAAAAAAAGTTGCAGATTTATGAGAAAAAAGTGGCAAATTTGCAAGAAAAAAAATGCAGATTTATGAGAAAAAAGTGTCAAATCTACAGGAAAAAAGTAGCAGATTTACTAGATTTAAAGTGTCAAATCTGCAAGAAAAAAAGTTGCAGATTTATGAGAAAAAAGTGGCAAATCTACGAGAAAAGAAGTAGCAGATTTACAAGATTTAAAGTAGCAAATCAGCAAGAAAAAGTTGCAGATTTCACGAGATTAAAAGTGGCAAAAATTTGCGAGAAAAAAAGTTGCAGATATATTTGAAAAAGTGGCAAATGTGCGAGAAAAACAGTAGCAGATTTATGAGAAAAAAGTGGCAAATCTGTAAGACAAAAGATGTTTAATCTGCGACTTTTTTCTTTCAGATCTGCCACTTTGAATCTCGTAAATCTTCAACTTTTTTCATGCAGATTTTCCACTTTAACCACATAAAGTTTTTTCCAGTATATTCCCCCCCTCCCTCAGTTCCGTATATTTTTTTTTTTTCATACTTGGCCCTAATATGCTGTCGTACACATACTTTGTTTAATTGTATTTTATCATTTGTCAAACTGCAGCCAAGATCTGTAATTTTTCACAACATTTAAGTTTAAGTTGATGCCAAGAATGACTGGGAGAGAGGAAGTAGACCATGAAGAAGTGGATTACGGTCCGTGAACTGTAAAATGAGCTCTGGCACTGTTCTCATATTTATCATTGCTGGCATTTCTGTGCTCCCTGTTTTCTCAGGCTCTCAGTAAAGCTCTGCTGGAGCTGCGTGCAGAGATGACGTCTGCCGCTGAGCAGCAGGTCATCGCCAGCGCCGCGCAGAAAGAGGAGCATCTCAATGTACAGATGCTAGTGGACAGACACACCAAAGAGCTAAAGGTGAGAGTCTATTTATCACCATAACACACTTGTTTTTCATGCATTTCATTGCTCAGTATTTGTTGAGCTCATAAACTCATATTTTACCTTTCTGTTGCGGTTCTCGCACCTGATTTTTAACCATTCGCTGAACCTGAAAGTTGGTTTCCAGCTGGAAATAAAAAAAAATAGCACATCTGGTGCACTAGTGAGTATTTATAGATGGTGTAAATAGGGCTGGGTGATATGGACCAAAAGTCATATCCCAATATATTTAAATTTGTGAGAAAAAAGTTGCAGATTTATGAGGAAAAAGTTGCAGATTTATGAGAAATAAGTGGCAAATCTACGAGAAAAAAATTAGCAGATTTACGAGATTTAAAATGGCAAATCTGCAAGAAAAAAGTAGCAGATTTACGAGATTAATAGTTTATCATTAACTCATATTTTACCTTTCTGTTGCGGTTCGCGCACCTGATTTTTAACCATTTGCAGCATTTTCAATGAATTGGCTCGGAACCTGAAAGTTGGTTTCCAGCTGCAAATTTAAAAATAGCACATCTGGTGCACTAGTGAGTATTTATAGATGGTGTAAATAGGGCTGGGCGATATGAACCAAAGTCATATCCCGATATATTTAGGCTGAATATTGATATATGATATATATCCCGATATTTTTATCACAAAGTGAGAGTAGATGTTCAGTCAATGTCAAAGCCAGATACGACATGTCACAAGTGGTTTTATTGAAACTGTTTATTTCAGTGAACATAAATACTGTATAACAACAGGAGTACCTGTTTTAAAAATCGAAGCTCCATAAAGTGCACATTTAATTAAAAAAATATCTTGAATAAAAATAGCCTATGAAGTAAAATAGTTTCAATCTTTTTCCGAAATAAATATATTTATATGAGAAAAGACATTACAAAATAACTAAATATGACCAACCCTAGTAAGGACAGCATTCATATATAAAGGAAGAAAAAAAATTGAACTATATCGATATATGCGATATGGTCTAATAATTCCATATCACATTTAAAAATATATCGAGATATCTTTTATATCTATATATCGCCCAGCCCTAGGTGTGATTGGGATAGACTCAAAATAAACTACAATGGCCGTATTTATAGTATAAAGTATAGTGGAGCTCTTAGAAGCATCAATTCTTTGATTGGTTTTGTTGTCAGTAATAGAAATATAAAATATCACCATCCTTTTTTTTCCCATTCATTTTTTATTTCCAAAAACATAACCATGTACATTGAATGACACGTTCTATCGACACATACAAGCAATAATACGTCATAATTTAAAAGGTGCACAGCAGGGTCCATAGGGAACTGAACTCCTGTTAAATAGTTAATATTTTCGGTCACCTTTCTCCATAATCATAATCTAGATAGCTCTGGACGCTCCCACACTACATGTAAAAAAGAGCCAATGGCTCTATGACAACAAAAAGAGCAATATGGATCCGGGACGAATCCCATTTGATGACTTATTCTACAACTACATGCATTTGAGCATGAAATCTTAAAAGCGCAGTTTAAAAATGCACAGAATTACTTCTTGCTATTATTGTTGGTCTGCTGTTCTTGCACTAAAAATATTTTTATTTGCTTCAAACCTTTTGTATTCCTATTTATACTGTTATACATGCATTTGAGCAAGAAATATGTTAAGTTACTGCACTGTAAACAAATAGACACAAAATAAACAAATAGACACAAAATAAACAAATGGACACAAAATGACCAAAAAAAAAGACACAAAATGGCAAAGACTCAAAATGAACAAAAAAAAGACACAAAATGAACAAATGGACACAAAATGAACAAAAAAAAGACACAAAATGAACCAAAAAAGACACAAAAAGACAAAAACATGCCAAAAAATCCCCCCAGTGTTACCCTATGGAGAGGCTAGAGTGATGACATCATCAAAAAAGACACAACATGAACAACAAAATGACCAAAAAGACACAAAATGACCAAAAACATGAAATCTTAAAAGCACAGTGTAAAAATGCACAAAATTACTTCTTGCATTAATGTTGGTCTGCTGTTCTTGCACTGAAAAAAAAGAAATCACAGTAAGTGGTTATTTTTTATTTGCTTCAAACCTTTTGTATTCCTATTTATACTGTTAAACATGCATTTGAGCATGAAATATGTTAAGTTACTGCACTGTAAACATATTTAAAATTGCAGTTTCATCATATCTGGTTAAGTGCAAGGTCCTATATGTGGCCCTGTGGTAGTGTCCATGAAAAATTGTGGGTCCCTCCAGCATTAAAGTTGCCCATCCCTGCTCTATATCTATGATTTGTGTTTTTTGAGGCTCCAGAGACATTGTCCAGTATGGCTTCCCAGTCTAAAATATCACCACCCTTTAAATCTTCTGCAAAAGGTGCGAGTGCAAGAACTGAATGAAGAACTTCAAGCTGCGAAGGACTCTTCCAAAGCAGCCCGCGGCCGCGAGAACAGCCTGAAAGAGGAGGTGGACGGGCTGAACCAGGAGCTGCAGAGGAGTCAGAAAACCCAGAGACGCCTGCAGGCGGAGAAGGAGGAGAGGGAGCAGGAAATCCACGAGCTCAAGCAGCAAATAAAAAGGCTCAGCAGCGCCCTTCAGGTCAGACGCTACTGGTTTGTACGGAGGCATGCGTGTTGGTTTGACTTTGATGTGGAGCTCATTGTTGTTTTCTGGAGCTTCATTATGGAAGCTTTGATGTGATCAACAACAGCCACATGACGCAGACAATCTCTGCATAACATCATGTGGCAAAGGGCAAATAATTCAGGCCTAAAAATATGATACAACAACAAAATGCTCGGCATGCAAAGCCTTCTCTGCAGCAGATTATGATAAATCACGGAATGCATCAACAAAGGAAATCTCCCATTGTTCAAAGATTTAAGATCTTCCGGTGGCCATCAGAATTGAATTATTCAGCTATTCTTGCATCTCTTTTTCTCCTATTAGCCCGGTGCCTTGGCCTGTCACCATAATTACTATATCCACTTCTCGTTCAATACATAAAAGTGGACACAATAGTTTATTTCTGGACTGTTCTGGAATTTCCTGCCGTCTACACGCGTGACTTTTTGTGCTTTTTTGTGTTTTGTTTAAATTAATGCTGCAAATGATTGACAGGCAGTACAAATTACCAAAAAAACCAACATATTTCCCAAGCAGCCATTCCAGCTGTTTATATGTTATTTTAATAATAAAATGATATAATACATAATGGTTATCTCATTGCAATATTTTGTTAACCCTTTGATGCACAACATATAAACACTTTCTAATGCACAACATGGGTCGAGGGAAGCCACTGCAAAAGATCCATCGCCTTTAGTTTTTAGCATTTAGGCTCATCCAGGTAGGACTCATTAGACCTCAGAGCTCTGGTCGGTCTGTGAACATGTTTGAGTTCAGATAAATACGCTGGAGCCAATCCGTTTAAAATTTTAAAAACAAACATCAGGATCTTAAAAATGAATTCTGAAATGGACAGGAAGCCAGTGTAGAAAGGTCAGAACAGGGGAGATGTGTTCCCATTTCTTTTTGCCTGTTAAAAGGCGCGCTGCAGCATTTTGTACAAGTTGTAGGCGTCGCTACCCTCACTCATGAACAAGACCCCGAGATACTTGAACTCCTTCGCTTCATTTCAATTTTCAATGTTTGTTTCTTTCTTTTTATTGATTTTTCAGTGAAAAAACAAAACACAAACATATAATTATACACACAGAACAGGTACATCAGGCAGGGTCATCTACAGCAAAACACAGTGGCAGGTTTTGTTCTAAACAAAGGGCTAATGGCAGAAATCAGGCTGATGAATCGGGTCTAGAGGCTTTAAGGCACCCACAGTTCTCTAGTCTCTCTGGGTCCACAGTGACACAAAATACCTTCGTCTGTGCTTTCCACAAGGTCACCAGTGTATATATATATATATATATATATATATATATATATATATATAGAACGGGGGATATATAGAACGGGGCGGAACGATCCTTACCGAGGGGAAAAATACAATAATATAAAATAAAATAAACGGAATACAAATCGATTCCAATGTTTAATATTCCTGAGATTAAAAATTTGGTTGTTTGGTTGTTTGGTTGTTTATTTATGTTTCATTTATCTAGGATATTTTAATAATTCTTTTCCACATTTCAATTCCAATGTTTGATATAAGATTAAAAAATCCATTCCTGTGGAAAAGGATGCACTTATTATGCTCTAATATTATCATAAAACTAAAACAACTATCGTTTATCGTGATGGTTTCTGGGAAAATATATCGTCCTAAAACCTGTGTTATGGTGAAGGCCTACTGGTGCCCTGGGTTAACTTGTGACCCTAACCTTTGCCGTGTTGGTGCCCTACTTTTGTTATTTACTTGAAATTGAATAGCTGTTAGGACCACTGTTGCTCTCCGCTGTACGCTGTTTAAGAAAAGTGAGGTGCTATGGAGCTCTCTTTCTCTGAATCTGCTGATTAGACCGAAGCAGAACCAGATGGGAAGGGGCCAAGCGTGGAGAGTCTGCAGAAGAAGATCAGGAGGCTGGAGGCCGACTTAGAGAAGAGAGCAGAAATGAAAAATGTGAAGGATGATCTCGGAAAGGTTAGAGCACCGCTTCGGTTATCAGCAGTGTTGTTTTTTTTGTGCGCACATGCCAAATGATGTACAACTTGTTTATGTGACAGACCAAAGGAGAAGTCGTGCGCTGGGAGGAGGGAAAGAAATGGCAGGCCAAGATGGAAAAGGTGAAGAATTCACTGAAGGAGAAGGAACGAGAAAATGAATCCCTGTCCAAACAGCTCAGCACTCTTAAAGAGCTGTACGCCAGGTCAGTGTGTCCATCACACACACACACACACACACACACACACACACATCACACTTTGATCTTCTTCTGCTACAGAAAGACTTAAATAACCGGGAACAATCGGTTCCAAATGAGCTTGAAAACTTGAAATAATAATATTAATCAGCGCTGTAATTATTATTTTTTAATTATGAATCTACAGAATATTTTCTCAATTGACAATTTTCTCTATAAAATGATAATTGTAAAAAAAGAAGTGAAGTCTTTAAATTATTTACACTACACTCACATTCCTTATTTATTCATTTTCCTTCATTAGATGATGTATTTTATTTCATTCATTCTACATTATTTCATTATTCATCTTATATGATAATGTCGTTGATTTTATATGTCTTTAAAATTACTTTATTACCTCTTTTATTGAGTTTTAAGATTTTTTATTTTATTTTATTTTCTTCTAATTTTTGGGGATTTTATTGTATTTTGTTAAGCACTTTAAAAAAAATTAAATAAAGTTTATAGAATTTATTTTATTATTATTATTATTATTATTATTATTATTAATAATAATAATAGACAATAATTATAATAATAATAATAATAATAATTATTATTATTATTATTATTATTTTTCATTATTATTAGTACCAACAATTCAGTTCAATATATTTTAATATAAACAAAGAAAAGCTGCATTACACTTTTTTTTAAACTGGAAAAAGAGAAAATTTGTCTTTTTTTTTTACTTGAAAATGACTGAGAAAATCAATTGTTTATCAAAATAGTTGTAAAATAATTTTCAGTTGAACAACTAATTGATTAATCTGCTAATCAGTTCAGCTCTGATAACAATAAGAGGGTTTAGTCGTCAAATTCAGAAGGTAGAGGTTTTGTCTATATAGCATTATACGTTATCTGTCAAAAAGAAGAAGAATACCACCCAAAGTTCATTACATTTTGTTTTTTTCAACAACTGTAGCTGACTGAGTGAGCTACAAATCTGAAAATGTCTTTTTTTCCCCCGGGTGTCCCTTTTTTTAAATGTCTGTCTGAAGCCGTCCTGTTTCTGTGTTTTATTGCGCTGCAGACTGGAGCAGGAGAAGAGCGCGCTGCAGAAAAGGCTGAAGGGTCGCGGCGTGACTGCCGATCAGGTGGTGGGAGTCCGATCCACGGAAGTGGAGAAAGAGATGGAAGAGCTGAAGAAGAAGAACTCAGAGCTGGAAGAACAGATCGTCACCATAAAGTACGTCTAAGCAGTCTTAAGCCAAAAACCAGACACTCATTATTTCATGCTGACTGTGTGTTTGAATATCTTTTTTATTTTTTATTACAACAGATCATTATATCCATTTTTCTTTTCATACTTTATGAAGGAAAATATTTTTTGTATTATTACATCATATTACAAGTTTACACAGAAGGGTCAAAAATGACCTTGTGCATTAGAAGCGTAGTGATACAAAAAGTGATACACTGAATTAACAATTTGAGTATATGCGTTACTATGTTTGTCTTATTTTGAAGGTTTAACTTTAAAAGGGTTGTTAGAACCACCAGATTACATTGGGAAAAAATGGCAAAAAAGACACAAAATGACCAAAAAAGACACATAGTTACCAAAAAGACACAAAATGACAGAAAAAAAACTAAATTACTTAAAAAAGAAACAAAATGAACAAAAAAGACACAGAATTACCAAAAAAAGACACAAAATGACCCCAAAAAAGACACCAAATGACAAAAATGACCAAAAAAAGACACAGAAATACCAAAAAAGACACAAAATGACACAAAAAAGACACAAAATTACAAAAAAAAGACACAATTATTTAAAAAAGAAACAAAATAACCCAAAAAGACACAGAATTACTAAAAAGACACAAAATTATTTAAAAAAGACACAAAAAATTATTAGACACAAAAAATTATTTAAAAATGACAGAAGAAAAACTAAATTACTTAAAAAAGAAACAAAATGAACAAAAAAGACACACAATTAGACCCATGTTGTGCATCAAAGGGTTAAAAACTCCTCTATTCATCAGTGTAGATGCCTTAGAACTTTTTATTTATAGACTCATTCAGTAAAAGAGGCTGTGAGAGTGACAGTTTCACAGTGAGGACTGTCAGTCTATCTCTTAATACAAAACCAATAAAACTTTCTTCAAAGTGTTTCTGATGCTGTGAGCTGATTACGACCCTCAGGCTCCAGTGAAAGGACGATATCACTCCACTCTGGGCCATAAGAAGTGATTTTTATGACCATAACGTTTTTATCTAATGCCTTGATTTCATGCACTTATTTGCATTATATTATATTATCTTTATCAGCAATGTTGGACACAGATGACAGAATTATGTGCTGGGAAATTGCTGAATTACAAACATAAATTGTAGCTGCTGCAGAGCGACGAGTCGGGGCCGGCGGTTTGAGGATGATGAAGAAAAAGACGCGTTATCTGAGTCTCGAACCTACAAAGGCACGTTCTGATCCTGTTTACCTACAAAGAGAAGAGAAGGGTTTTTATTCACAAAGTAAGAAATGAAAACAAAAAATTAGGATGTATGATGATCAAAAACAGGTTATTTGAGGAAAACCTGCAATACCGAATGATGAAATTAATTTATTGCAAAGATATAGAACATAAAAACTTAGTTGGGTAACTTTAGATCATGGGTCTCAAAACTCAAATTACCTGGGGGCCGCTGGAGGCAGTATCGAAATGACCAAAAAAAGACACAAAATTACTAAAAAAACGACACAAAATTACTAAAAAGACACAGAATTACAAAAAAAAAAAGACACAAAATGACAAAAAAGACACAGGATTACCAAAAAAGACACAAAATGACAGAAAAAAACGAAATTACTTAAAAAAAAACCCAAAATGACCAAAGAAAAAAACAAAAGTGTCTCTAAAAATGTCAGAAAAGACCTTAAAAATGTTTAAATAGAATTTAATTCATATTAAACAGTGACTTTAGATTGTATTTGTTATAAAGGGTCAAAGAAAATATGTATTCAATGCTCTTGGATTTTTGCTATGAGCTGCACCATGTTGATGAGAATCATCCTCCTGCTGTTTCATTCTCTCGTCTGTTGTACTGATCTGAAGTCTCTTTCTAATTTTGCTTCCTTGAACCTGCAGACAGCAGCAGGCTTTACCTCGAGATGACGCCATGGAGACTCTGAGCCAGAGGAACCGCTACCTGGAGGAGAGACTCCACTCCCTGGAGAGCCAGACCTCCAGAGAGCCTCAGTCCAGACCTTCTGTAAGTCCTCAGCAGCATGCAAAATGATTAGACCACCTTTTCCTTCAATTTCTTGTTCATTTTAATGCCTGGTACAACTAAAGGTCCATTTTATTTGGACAAATCTAATGATAACAACAAAAATAGCTCTGTAGAGTTTAATTTAAGAGCTGATATCTAGACTTTTTCCATGGTTTTCTTGATAATTACCAAAATCATTTTCAATTATGGTATTATGAAAATGATACCATAATCTGCCTTTTTTTTATTTTTAATATGCTTCACAAATGTATTAGACCACCGGTCATAAAAACATAAATATTTTAGAAATCTTTCAAAAGCTTGTTCAAAACTAAAATGTTGTAAAATTGTTATTTATTTGGCAAATAACAAACTGAATTCATATTTTTATAGCCATATTTCAGCCGAAATCAGAATTAATCAACGACTAAAACTCATTTTTCTGTTCAGGAATGCAACTAAATAACTAGAATTAAGAAATAATAATTTGCTTTACTATTTTTAGTTTTTTTTAAATAGCTCTGTAGAGTTTAATTTAAGTGCTGATATCTAGACATTTCCCAATGTTTTATTGATAATGATTTTGGTTATTATCAAGAAAACCATGTAAAATGTCTAGATATACACTTAAATTAAACTCTTATCAGCTATTTTTGTTGTTATCATTATATTTGTCCAAACAAATGTACCTTTAGTTGCACCAGGCATTAAATGAACAAGAATTTGAAGAAAACAATGGTGGTCTAATATTTTTTTCTATGACTACAGATCCCTCTCAGCAGCAAAGTAACATAAAAGTGTGCAATTAATCAGTTTTACTTTTAGATTTTATGATATATGCATACAATTGCATGTATGTTCTTACATATGTTTAATTTTATATATATAAATACCATATATATGGCTTCTTAAAATAGTCCATGCAACATCATAGTCACATTTGCAGCATGCAAAACATGCAAACGTGCAGGATTCTGTCAGAAATATCCCGATAATTCACATAGTAATGAAAAATACATGCAGGTACAAAGAACGCTGGAACCTTTTTTTAATGATGTTGTTCATCACGTAAAAGGTTTTTGATTTCAAACCTCTAAAATTAGGTTTTATTTTCTTTTGATAAAAGCCAGAAATAAGAAAACACCTCAAGCCATGAAACACAAAGCATTATGGTTATACAGTCATGGAAAAAAATATTGGACCACCTTTTTTCTTCAATTTCTTGTTCGTTTTAATGCCTGGTACACCTAAAGGTAAAATATAATGATAACAACCAAAGTCAAGAGCTGATATCTAGCCATTTTTCATGGTTTCCTTGATAATGATTTTGGTTATTATCAATAAAACCATGGAAAATGTCCAGATATCAGCTCTTAAATTAAACTCTTTTGAGGTATTTTTGTTGTTATCATTATATTTGTCCAAACAAATGTACCTTTAGTTGTTCCAGGCATTAAAATGAACAAGAAATTGAAGAAAGCAATGGTCTAATATTTTTTTCTATGACTATATGTTGGAGGGGCTGTGGGGGAATTTGGGGAATTATGCAGCAGATTTTTGGACAGCAAGTCCCATTTACATATACAGCTCTATATATTGGGGACCGGCCAGGAGAAACAACAGGAAATGACAGATAACTTCTAAAGAAAAACTATCTGTAGCAAGAAAAAAAGCAATCATCATTCGTCAATGGTTACAAACTGATCCAACTGCAGGAGACAATTGGCCAGAAATCATCAGTTTTACGAGTTGGAAAGACTGATTTTCCTTCTGAGAGTGAAAAAGATTTATATATCATCAAATGGGCAAAACCAACTTTATATTGGAAGGAATAAAAGACGTTGCTGGTGGTTTTTCGCCTCCCCATTGTTAAGGTTGTTGCTTCTCTTCTCTCTTCTCTTTTTTGTGGTTTAATAACTGATACACAGCCATGGAAAAATTTTTTTAGACCACCTTTGTTTTCTTCACTTTCATTTTAATGCCTGGTACAACTAAAGGTACATTTTGTTTGGACAAACATAATAAATTCAATTAAATTAAAACATGTGTTGGTGACTCGCCTCCCCATCCCCACAGCCCCTCCAACATATAGTCATAGAAAAAATTATTAGACCATTGCTTTCTTCAATTTCTTGTCCATTTTGATGCCTGGTACAACTAAATGTATATTTGCTTGGACAAATATAATGATAACAACAAAAATACCTCAAAAGAGTTTAATGTAAAAGCTGATATCTAGACATTTAACATGGTTTTATTGATAAAAACCAAAATCATTATCAAGGAAACCATGAAAAATGGCTAGATATCAGCTTTTGACTTTGGTTGTTATCATTATATTTTACCATTATATTACCTTTAGTTGTACCAGGCATTAAAATGAACAAGAAATTGAAGAAATCAAGGGTGGTCTAATAATTTTTTCTACGACTGTATAAATCTTTTTCACTCTCAGAAGGAAAATCAGACTTTCCAACTCATAAAACTGATGATTTCTGGCCAATTGTCTCCTGCAGTTGGATCAGTTTGTAACCATTGACGAATGATGCTTTTTTTCTTGCTACAGATAGTTTTTTTTTTTTTTAGAAGATATCTGTCATTTCCTGTTGTTTCTCCTGGCCGGTCCCCAACATATAGAGCTGTATCTGTCAATGGGATTTGCTGTCCAAAAATCTGCTGCATAACTCTCCAAATACTTTCCCAAAACAGATATAACTTTGGGCAGCTTCAAAACATGTGGTAATTATTAGACCATTGCTTTCTTCAATTTCTTGTTCATTTTAATGCCTGGTACAACTAAAGGTACATTTGTTTGGACAAATATAATGATAACAACAAAAATAGCTGATAAGAGTTTAATTTAAGAGCTGATATCTAGACATTTAACATGTTTTTTTCTGTCTTTTTTGGTCATTTTGTGTCTTTTTTTAAATATAATTTTGTGGTCAATTTGTGTCTATTTTGGTCATTTTGTTTCCTTTTTTGGTCATTTTGTTTCTTTTTTGGGCAATTTTGTGTCTTTTTGGGGTCATTTTGTTTCTTTTTTGGTCAATTTGTGTCTTTTTGTGTTCATTTTTTGTCATTTTGTGGTCAATTTGTACTAAAGGGACATGGTGAAAATAAAAAAAAACTTTGGTATCTCGTGAGCACGAGAAACATTTCTCGTGAGCACGAGATGCATATTGCATGCGCGCATGGTGTCTGTAAGAACACCCTCTGCATTTCAGCTTGTTTCTGTATGAAAATGACATTACAGGAGTTAGTTCGGCTATATTTTGACCTGGGGCTTCATTATAAGGACATTGCTGCTTTACTTGAAAAAAAAAACGACAGTTGTTTTCCCGAGATAACGATATAATTAATTTGAGATCTTGAGAAAACAAAACAATAGTGTAGTCCAGACGCGTAGCCAGTAATGTAATGTATTTGTAACCCGGCCCGTGTGGGAGGAGCCTCTCCACACCCTGGGACTCTGCGTTGTGTTGTTTATGATGATGGAGGGCGGAGGAGGGACCAGTCGGACACGGTGGTCGTTATATTGCGGCTCGGACCGCGTCGTGCTTTATTTCTCACAACTGCTGGCAGCTCAACCTTAAACAGTACCAGTAAACACTGGCGTGAGGCAACAGAAAGATTAAAGGCTTGTGTTGTGTCCTTAATGGTTTCCACAGTAACTGGTTGCCATAGGTAAGCTCTCCCAACAGAGCTTTATAAAGGCTGTACACAATACAACAGTAAAGACAAAACATGCGTATCGGCTCTCTTGCACGGCACAATAAATCATTTTATTGCACAAAGTGCCGACTACAGATGAACCCAATCAGTAGGCTCGATAAAGTGTTAACGTACAGCATAACATACACCTGCATCAGACAGAAAATTATCATATTAACGGCGATTGTTGTTTCAGTACCATGGACAGCTCACGCGTAACAGAAACTGCGCAGATCATAGCCATAGGCTCCTCCCACACGGGCCGGGTTACAAATACATCACATTACTGGCTACGCGTCTGGACTACACTATTGTTTTGTTTTCTCAAGATCTCAAATTAATTATATCGTTATCTTGGGAAAACAACTGTCGTTTTTTTTCAAGTAAAGCAGCAATGTCCTTATAATGAAGCCCCAGGTCAAAATATAGCCGAACTAACTCCTGTAATGTCATTTTCATACAGAAACAAGCTGAAATGCAGAGGGTGTTCTTACAGACACCATGCGCGCATGCAATATGCATCTCATGCTCACGAGAAAATATCTCGTGCTCACGAGAAAAGTATCTCGTGAACACAAGAAATGTTTCTCGTGCTCACGAGATACCAAAGTTTTTTTTTTATTTTCACCATGTCCCTTTAGGGGCTCCGTAAATTTGAGTCCTTTTTTACTTGCACAGAAACATCGCTGTGCTTCACAGAACTTTGTAGTTTTCGTGCTGCGACTTTTACCGCAGGATACTATGTGTTTATTCACAGAACTCGCGTGATACAAGCCAGAGTAAACAATCATTAACGTTATCGAGTGTGGCTAGAATAACAACCACTGCTGCTTTGTACCTGTTGTGGCCAGCCAAGATACGCTGCAAAACACAACACAACACCATCATTTGTGGGTTAACAATCATCCGGAGGTAAAACTCAGCTCAGTGAATTTTATCGCCTTTTCCAGGAACGACATCTGGAGAGCTGCGGGTAAAACAGCACTGCAGTGAAATATACCCAAAGTAAACTGAAGCTAATAAAGGGATCAAAAGGGTGCAGAATTAACTGCAACATGATGGTGATACATAAAAAGTCTGATTTAATGCTTTGTCTGGTTGCTCTGCTAGACGACGGGCAAACAAGTTTTAAAATACGTGTTTTCTGAACGAGTTCAGGACGATTAGAGCTCCTTAACTAACTGATGGAGATTTGTTCTTTCACTCTTCAAAATGCCACAAGCACACAAATCCTCAATTAGAAGAAGTGATTAACTTTCTTTTATTTATTCAATTTTTATTATTTTAATATTATCATATTTTAATCTGTTTTACTCTGTACTTATCTTAAACTTTAATACTTTTAAAATTAAATAATGTGCAATAATTAAATAATTAAATACATATAAAAAAATTAAATCTACATAAATAATCTTTTTTTTTTTTACAAAAATAATATAAATATCATTATATTTATTAGCACTAAAGCACTCTAGTTGTGTTTTTGATAATGCAGGTAAACTGTGTTTCTGATTAAGCCAACAGTGTCCAATTACAGAAGAGGATTAGGGCCAGGTAGGAGAAAAATTACCCAAAAAAATGCACAAAATGACCAAAAAATACACAAAATGACAGAAAAAATCTAAATTACTTAAAAAAGAAACAAAAGACCAAAAAAGACACAAAATTACCAAAAAAAGACACAAAATTACTAAAAAAGACACACAGTTATTTAAAAAAGACACAGAATTACCAAAAAAAGACACAAAATTACTTAAAAAAGACACAAAATGACCAAAAAAAGTAATTAGAGGGACCTTCCACACACAACACGGTAAAGTGCCATTCATATAAAACTCACATTAAACTTTCATATCAAGGTGGGGGCCACAAAATATCGTTACGAGGGCCGCAATTGTGAGTTTGAGACCCATGTTTTAGTATGCTTTTTAGTATGCTTTGTCTGGTGGCTCTGCAAGACGACAGGCAAACAAGTTTTAAAATACGTGTTTTCTGAATGAGTTCAGGACGATTAGAGCTCCTTAATTAACTGATGGAGATTTGTCCTCTCACTCTTTAAAATGTCATAAACACACAAATCCTCAATTACAAGAAGTGATTCAGTTTCTTTAATGCATAAGAACCCAGACCCAGTTATCCTTAAAGGTAAATTATGGGATTACACAACAGATTTTTGATTGAGAATTTATTTGAACACAAAATAAAAGATGAACATTTAAAAACAAACGAACAACAATAAATACAAGACAACAACACAAATGAAACAACAAGATTCAACACTTATTTGTGTTCAAAAGGAGTCAAAGCTTATTATTATTATCTCACCCCTTCTCCCTATGTTAATTTACTATATTCAGTTATATAACAATAATATTTATATATATGTATGTATAACACATAGTAATGTAGTTTATAAACTCATTATTACCATTATTAATACACATAAGTCCAAGTGGACCACATAGAACACATTTATGATTATTTTTTAAAACTGCTACCCCTAAGTGTCAAAGATCTGTGATGTGACATATATATGTTACATTGGGCATTTATGGTATTTATGTTTGTGATATTTCTTATTTTTAAATGAAACTTAAATAAACTAGACACATTTCCTGCTTACAAATTTTCCTTTTTCTCTGCATCTCCACAACATTTATCAAAAGTGTGACATTAATAGTGCTGTTTAACAATAAATTATTTTTCAGATTTCTTTTTAAGTACCAAAATATTAATAAATCAATATAAGTAACACTGGCTTATTTGATAGCTTCTCAACAAGCTACTGTAGCTGCAGAACACTGAAAAACAGACTTCTGTACTTGAGAAAACATACATGAACATTACCAGAACATTCAAAATGTTTGTGACACCCGTCTCACCGTGGGTTCTTATTGGTTAATAAATATAACTAATCTGTTTCATCAACATAAATATATGTGTCATGAACAGTAAGTAGTCTGTTTGAGTGGAGTAAGAGATGAGAGAATGATCTTTTCCATCTTTTAAAAAAATATTTTTTAAATAAACCTTTGGACCTAATGCACTCTGGAGCTATTGGAAATATTTGGATCACACAAGTCAGAAATAATCTTTATTTCATGCACAAAATGACCCAAAAAAGACAGAAAATGACAGAAGAAGACACAAAATGACCCAAAAAATACACAAAATTATTTAAAAGACAGAATTACCAATAAAGACACAAAATTATTTTAAAAAAGACACAAAATGACCTAAAAAAAACTAAATTACTTAAAAGACACAAAATGACAGAAAAAAATCACAGATTTACCAAAAAAGACACAAAACGATTTTAAAAAAGACACAAAATTACCCAAAAAAGACACAAAATTACAACAAAAAAAGACAAAAAATTATTAAAAAAGACAAAATTATTTAAAAAAAAGACACAATTACCAAAACAAGACTCAAAATTACCACAAAAAATAAAATTAAAGGGACCTTCCACACACAACACGGTAAAGTGCCATTCATATAAAACTCACATTAAACTTTCTAATCAAGGTGGGGGCCACAAAATATTGTCACGAATTGTGAGTTTGAGACCCATGTTTTAGTACTTTATTTATGTATAAATGAGGTTTTGAAGGCTTAATTTTCGGTTTCCATATGAAAACCTTCCATTAACTTCCATTAACTCCAGGTTCTTCTCGAGGCAGGCCACAGTTCATGTCACAACATGTAGAGAACAAGACATTTTCACCTCTCTGTATGACGTGTCTGCTCTATTTTAAGGCGCCGAAGATGCTTCTCCTTTATCTCTCTGTTCATCATTCTTTACTCTCTTCCTTTATGTTTCTGCTTCTCCACTGGATTTAATCTGATTCATTGCCTGTGAAGGTAAAAAGCTCCTCCTCCGGGGCTTTGAGAGGGATTTCATCTGTCACTTTTGATGTTTGGGACGGCTCCGGCCCAGAAACTAGAGCGCCTCCTGCTGAGTCCGGAGATGCAGAACGTGAGCGATTGATTCCTGATGTTGCAGAAATCACAGCAGGAGATAAAACAGACACAGACAGCGATCATGTTAAAGCAGACGAGACAGGAGAGGATTTATTAGAAGGTACGCAGGACGGCCCTGAAGGCTCCGAGGCCGACACGGCTGAAGAAACGCAGACCACTAAAGGAAGTGAGCCAGAACCAGAGGATCCAGGATCAGTTCTATCATCCTGTGGGGCTGAAACGGTGAATAAAGAGGACGCTGGGGAACGGGATGATCTAGATCCTGATGATGATGATGTGAGAATCACTGAAGATAAGCCAGGGGAAGCTGAGGATCAGCCCGAGCTGGAAGATGAAGCAGCTGAGACTACAAAGGAGGAGAATAATCCGGAGCAGTCGTTCTCAGCAGAACCACATGTGGACTCCGGCTCCACGGCCAGCGAACACCCGGACAGGTTTATCAGTAGAAGCGGGGACCATGGTGTACGGAAACGAGAGAGAAACAGATCTCAGAGATACCTGAAGGTACTCCAGGCTGATAGTAGAGCTGATAGCAGTAGATGTGGCAGAGTGCTAACAGTCAGTGGCTTGGTAGTGAACAGAAGGTTTCCCTGGTTGTGTGTAGGTAGAGACAGTCACGTGACCCAAACACAAAGCTGGTTTTACACCAAACAAAAAGCTGTTCTCCTCTCCCTCAGAGCTTCTGTTTCCAAAGTTTCACTCCTTTCTCCACAGCAGTGTCACCCATCACCCATCTGTCCATGTTTGAATCATTTTCATGTCTTTTGGTTTTTTTTTTTGTCTTTTTGTGTCATTTTTTAGTTTTTTGTGTCTTTCTTTTTGTCATTTTGTGTCTTTTTTTTAGTCATTTTGTCTTTTTGGTCATTTTGTGTCTTTTTTTTGTCATTTTGTGTCCTTTTTTTAGTCATTTTCTATTTTTTGGTCATTTTGTGTCTTTTTTGGTCATTTTGTGTCTTTTTGTGTTTTTTTTTTAGTCATTTTGTCTTTTTTGGTAATTTTGTGTCTTTTTTGGTCATTTTGTGTCTTTTTTTTAGTCATTTTGTCTTTTTTGGTCATTTTTTCTTTTTTTAGTCGTTTTGTGTCTTTTTTTAGTCATTTTGTGTCTTTTCGTGTCTTTTTTGGTCTTTTTGTGTTATTTTTTTTGTCATTTTGTGTCATTTATGTCTTTTCGTGTCTTTTTTTGTCATTTTGTGTCTTTTTTTTGGTCATTTTGTGTATTTTTTTTAGTCCTTTAGTCCAACATAAAATGTGATTTTGAATCTTTTTTTACTTTCAAATCACTATATCAATAAAAAATGTAAAATGTTGCAAATGTGAACAAAGGTGTCAAATCTAACATATAAGAGGGTTCCATCCAGTTCTATCATTTTATACTAAATATATTTGAGCTTGTCTCCAGTTTTACTTGGTATATCATCATCAAACTGAAACTGGCCTCATGGAGTTTACAGCCAGAACTTTAGAGGTAAATTTACAGTAGGGCTCCACGCTGCTTTGTTTTCTAGTCTGGATGTCAAGAAGAAGTCTGGATTTGGAGCTTTTGGAGACTCCAGAGGGTTAAAGTTATTTGCCGAGGCTTATTTTGTGTCTTTTTTATCTTCCTGTAGACTTCAGGACGAGGCACTGGAACCCCCTCACAGAGAGATCAGGAGCTCCAAAAAGAAAACCTGAAGCTGGCGTCTGAGAACCTGGAGATGCGCTTCAAGCTGGAGCAGGCCGAAATAGATTTACCAAGACTCAAGGTACAAATCACCTCATAACCAAGCTTTGATTCTGCTGCTGGTTGTAAGTTGTAAGTCGTGTTTAAGGAACATTTTTATATTTCAGGGAATGTGCTTATCTACTTGAAAGAAACACAGCTTTTTTTGCTGTAATTAAAAGTGGTTTTACAAACTTTAAAACAACAATTTAAAAACAAGTACAATGTTGATTTAGGTAGGAACAAGTGTTTTATGGCAAATAGTGTTTTTATATGTTGTTTTTTTTTTTTTTGTCTTTTCACAGAATCAGGTGGCGGATCTGAAGGAGATGTGCAGTGCGCTGAAAAAGGGAAAATCAGAGGTGGACAAAAAGCTGACACACATACGTGGAGTAAGTTCCCCTAAACCAGGGGTCTCAAACTAAAAATTACCTGGGGGCCGCTGGAGGCAGTATCAAAATGACCGAAAAAAGACACAAAATTACTAAAAAAAACACAAAATGAAAAAAAAAGAAAACTAAATTACCGTACTTAAAAAGACAGAAAATGACAAAAAAAGAAACTAAATTACTTAAAAAATAAACAAAATGACCAAAAAGAGACACAGAATTACCAAAAAAGACACAAAATTATTTTAAAAAGACACAAAATTATTAAAAAAGAGAATTTGACAATTTTTGACAAAAAAAGACATGACTTTTTTTTGAGAGGGTAATTTTTGGACATGCCATAATATTGTGTTTTTCTGTAATTTCTGGCCATATTATACTCTAATATGTATCAACAGAATACAATTTTTCCACTTCTAGCATTTTAAGGCATTTAAAAATTTGACCATTTTTGACAAAATACACTATGCACATTGTTCTGCTTCTCTCCTGGTGACAGCTCGCCTTGTCAGTGACCTGTCAATCAAAGGTAGCCACGCCCCAAATCATACTATTCTTTATCTTCTATTTTCTTCTAAATGGGGCCATTATTAGAACTATTGAAATCAAACTGTCTTGAAGAAGTTTTTTTTACTAGCGATTGAGACCATAATGTTGTCCTAAAAAACATTTCTGAGGTAATAAATCAAGTGAGAAGTTTTCTCATTTTGTATTGAAATGAATGGACCGAAATGCTTCTGTAGCCACCGTCAGCGCCCCCTGCTGGAATGTTCTGGTGGAATGCAGCTTAAGGCACTTCCTGGTTTGCCTCCCTGCTCAGACCAGGAGGTTACCACCTGGATTCTACTAAGAATCAAATAGCAAACACTGAAGTGGAGAGCAGCAAATCTGTTGAGGTTTTTCTTTCTAAAAGTTCTCTGTAATGTGTTCCTCATCAGGCCGGTCAGAGCGGCAAAACGGTCCCTGAGCTGGAGAAGACCATCGGTCTGATGAAGAAGGTGGTGGAGCGCGTTCAGAGGGAAAACGAGACGCTGAAGAAATCAAACGCTCCTGCAAACCAACACAAGGTTTCTGCCTTGGAGCAAGAAAATGAAAAACTGAAGGTTGTTGACCACATGGTGTCATACGTTTATTCATTTATCTTTTCTGTTGTTGCAGCCGATGTTAAATATATTTTTTCTGTCCAGGCTGACTATGAGAAACTGAAGAGTGACGGTGAAGCTGAGCTGAACTCCAAGCTGGAAGCTAAAACCAAAGGGCTGGAGAAGATCGTGATGGAGAATGAACGGCTGCGCAAGGAGATCAAAAGGGTGAGTACATGACTATGTGTCCAGTTTGTTCCACAATAAATACAGAAAAACATCATAATATTAAATATTTTCTGTATTAATTGAGTATAATAGGGTAGGAAATGGCAGAAAAACACCATATTATTGGATGTCCAAAAATGACCCCCTTAAAATAAAGTCATACTATAATATGTTGGGTTTTTTGTCAAAAATGGTCGAATTAAAAAATTCCTAAAAATGGTGCAATTATGGTGAGTATATGGCTGTATGTTCAGTTTGTTCCACAACAAATAAAGAAAAACATCATAATGTTGAATATATTCTGTATAAATAGAGCATAATATGGTAGGAATTGACAGAAAAATGTCAAAAATGACCCCCCTCAAAAAAAGTCATATAATATAACTGTTGATTTTTGTCAAAAATGGTCAAATTTCAAAATGCCTAAAAATAAATAAAAAAATGTCCAAATATGGTCTTGATACATGTAGTACTAGTATACGTGCAAAAATATACCATATTATGGCATGTCCAAAAATGACTTTAAAAAGACACAAAATGACCAAAAAAAGACACAGAATTACCAAAAAAGACACAAAATGATTTGAAAAAAAGACACAAAATGATTTGAAAAAAAGACACAAAATGACACAAAAAAGACACAAAATGAACAAAAAATACACAAAATTACAAAAAAGAATACAAAATGACCCAAAAAATTACATAAAATTACTAAAAAAAGACACAAAATTATTTAAAAAAGAGAAAAAAATTACAAAAAAAGACACAGAATGACCAAAATAATACACAAAATTAACAAAAAAAGACACAAAATTATCAAAATAATACACAAAATTAACTAAAAAAGACACAAAATTACCAAAATAATACACAAAATTAACAAAAAAAGACACAAAATTAACAAAAAAAGACACATTATTGAAAAAAGTCAAAATTATTAAAAAAGACACAAAATAACCAAAAAGACACAGAATTACCAAAAAAGACACAAAATGACCCAAAAAAAGACACAAAATTACTAAAAAAAAGGGGACCTTCCACACACAACACAGTAAAGTGCCATTCATATAAAACTCACATTAAAATTTCATATCAAGGTGAGGGCCACAAAATATCATCACGAGGGCCGTGAGTTTGAGACCCATGTTTTATAACAAGGATTTGTCATTTTGAACTGTAAACTCTCAGTGTACAGCATGTTTTCATGTCTGTCTGTTTGGTGTGGTTGCAGGAAATGGAAGCTGCCGAGAGGCTGAGAGTGACCAGGGCCAGTCTGGAGGTGACCAACCAGAAGCTGGAGGCGGAGCTGGAAGAGACCAAGCAGAGACTGAGAGCGGCGCTCTCCAAACCCATCGCAGACGGAGCCGACAGCAAGACCTGGAAGGCTTCTGTCATAACCAGGTCAGATAACGGTTTCTCTTTCCACTCCATTCAGCACATTGTGGGTCTTCACAACAAATCCAAAAGACTTCAAACATATAAATTAACTTGTTAACTTGTTACACCGACATGCATCAGCAGTAAAAATGAGCACTGTTTCTGACAGCATTAATGAAGAACCCAGTTTCCACATTAGTTTCTAGTGTTTACTCCAGACACTGTCCTGAGTTTCCCTTTCACACATGCAGCATATTACAGTAGATCATTAGTGTCAGACATTTTATCTACTGTTAATACTCCACTTGGTGTACACTGTAAAAAGTTATTCTCAAGAAGTGTACTGTGTTATTTTACAGGGTTGTTCAAGTGCAAATGACATAAAAAATTTTAATTACTTTTATTACAAATATTAACCCTAAAAAGCAAGGTGAGAGTTGTAAATGTATAAAATAATAATAACGTTATATATATATATATATATATATATATATATATATATATATATATATATATATGGCCTCTGGAGGCAATATCAAAATGACCAAAAAAAGACACAAAACTATTTAAAAAAAGATACAAAATGACCAAAAAAGACACAAAATGACCAAAAAAAGACACAAATTACCAAAAAAAAGACACAAAATTACCAAAAAAAAATACACAAAATGACAAAAAAGACACAAAATGACCAAAAAAGACACAAAATTATTTTTAAAAAGACACAAAATTACAAAAAAGACACAAAATGACAAAAAAAGACACAAAATGGCAGAAAGAAGAGACAAAATGGCAGAAAAAACCTAAATTACTTGAGTTTGAGACCCATGCCGTACACTATATCTTTCTTTTTCCGTAGAATAGTGTTTTTTTTTAATAAAGTGCAGAAACAACGTAAGTTAAAACAAGGTTAAAGAGCAATGTTTTATACAAATGAGTTTATAGTTTCATGTCATTGCCATCATAGAAACATCTCCAACACACCCTCTGGCTGTGGATTCTCCTGTCAGCTAATCATGACAGTGAATTAGAACATTAGTAGGCGAGCTGTCAGGACTCTGTCTCCTTTAACTGATCCAGACGTTAATGTCTCCTCTGGGTACCGTCCAGGTATGTTCAAGTATTTTACAGATAAGCTTTGGAGCTGAAAACCTTGACCTCGTGTCCTCCAGCCAGTCGGTCCAGGCTGCTGGTACAGTGTACAGCAGGGGTCTCAAACTCGCGGCCCGTGGGCCAATTGTGGCCCTCGTGACAATATTTTGTGGCCCCCACCTTGATATGAAAGTTTAATGTGACTTTTATATGAATGGCACTTTATTGTGTTGTGTGTGGAAGGTCCCCTTAATTACTTTTTTTGGTAAGTTTGTGTCTTTTTTTTTTATTATTTTGTGTCTTTTTTAATAATTTTGTGTCTTTTTGGTAATTCTGTGTCTTATTTTTTTGTAAATTTGTGTCTTATTTTTTAGTAAATTTGTGTCTTTTTTTGATAATTTTGTCTTTTTTAGTAATTTTGTGTCTTTTTTGTGTCTTATTTTTTAGTAAATTTGTGTCTTTTTTTGATAATTTTGTCTTTTTTAGTAGTTTTGTGTCTTTTTTGTGTCTTTTTTGGTCATTTTGTTTCTTTTCTAAGTAATTTAGTTTTTTTCTGTCATTTTGTGTGTTTTTTCAGTCATTTAGTGTCTTTTTTTTTGTCATTTTGTGTCTTTTTATGGTCATTTTGTGACTTTTTAAAGTAATTTTGTGTCTTTTTTTGGTCATTTTGACACTGCCTCCAGCGGCCCCCAGGTATTTTGAGTTTGAGACCCCTGGTGTACAGAGTGTGATCCAGTCCTTGTTTCCCTCCCATCTGCAGAATGTTTGAGAACAAGATGAAGGAGCTGGAGAAGGAGCTCTCCCAGAAGACCTCCAGTCTGTCTGAACTCAAGCAGCAGCTGAAGGAGGTGGAGGAGCGCGAGGAGAGAGCTCAGATAAGCATCCGCCAGCTGGAAGATCAGGTACGGGCCAAATCACTATTTAATTAAATTACATGAGAACATTCAAGTGCAGATATCATATCTCCTCTCCTGGGGGAGTCAATAGCTTTTTTTTTCTGTGTGTGTGTGTTTATGATGTGACCTCACACTCGGGTCAAATATGGAATCATGTGTTTCAACACATCCACTAAAACGCTTTAATTTAGTGGGTTTCATAATTGTAATATTCTTGTTCTAACAGTTTGCTGTGAGTCTGTTTTTACAGATTGCACAACAGTTGCTCATGTGGGTTTAAACTGATTATGTGCAGGCTGAATGGCCCTTTGGTTTTGGTTCATCACGCGCATCATTTCAAATGGGTGTATGAGATAAAATAACAAATGCCTCGTCTGTGGGGAGACTTTGCAGTTACAGATGTTATTCAAAGCAACTACAAGGAACTTTTAGATAGCGATTTTGGGCGGCGTTAAGAATAACTAGTACATGGAAGTAGCACGTCGTCTCGCTGATGATCTTGTTTGGGTTTCAGGCTTTTCTTTTATAATCCAAGTCGAATCTGGAAGAACCCAGTTGACTACATGGCAGGTTATTTTTCTCAGACTTCGCCACAGAACTCACAAAGACATATTCAGCTGTTTCAGCAGGCTGTAGTCATAACAAACAAATTCACCTTGATGTGTAAATTGGAGTTATCGTTTCAAAGAAAGTAACCTAGTTTAAAAGTCTTACTGTTCAGCTTGTGTTTCTGACAGGAAAAAGTTTTTAAAAGTGCTGTTTGAATGTATTTAAACATTGTTTTTGTCATTTCTTAGGTGGACATGTTAAAAAGCTTTCCTACTGCTGCAAAGACAGGAGAAGGACTCAGCAGGGAGTTCCAGGCAATGAGGTTTGTTTAACAATCTGAACTGTTGTCAATGAGTAATAGTGCCAATATTAGGACTGGTCAGTTTGATTGATTAGACCATTTTTAGCATATATGACATAAATGACCCCCTCAAAAAAAAAGTCATGCTATAGTATGTGAATTTTTGTCAAAATTTAATATGCCTGAAAATTTTTTTTTTTTTTAAATGATCCAATTATGCACTGTTGATATATGCAGTATTTTTTTAACCTAAAAAATAGTCAAAATACACCATATTATGGGAGGTCCAAAAACGACCCCCTCCAAAAAAGTCTATAGCATGTCTTTTTTTTGGCAAAAATGGTCAAAATTTAAAATGCCTGAAAAGGTTTAAAATGGGCCAATTATGGTCTCCTGATGCATGTAGACGTATAATTTGTCCAAAAGTAGCAGAAAAACACTATATTATGGGAGGTCCAAAAATGACCCCCTCAAAAAAAGTCAATGTCGATTTTTGTCAAAAATGGTCAAATTTTAAAATGGCTAAAAATGATAAAAAATGGTCCAATTATGCACTGTTGATTCATGCAGTAGTAGTTTTTGTCACAAAATAGCAAAAATACACCATATTATGGGATGTCTAAAAATGACCCTAGCATGTCGATTTTTGTCAAAAATGGTCAAAATTTAAAACACCTAAGAAGGCTTAGAATGGGTCAATTATAGTCTGTTGATACATATAGTAGTATAGTTTGTCCAAAAATAGCGAAAAACACCATATTATGGGATGTCCAAAAAAGTCATACTATAGTATGTTGATTTTTGTCAAAAAATTGTCAAATTTTAAAATGCCTAAAAAGGCTTAAAATGGGCCAATTATGGTCTCCTGATACATGTAGAAGCATAATTTGTCCAAAAATTGCAATAAAACACCATTTTATGAGATGTCCAAAAATGACCCTCTCAAAAAAAAAGTCATACTATAGTATGTCGTTTTTGGTCAAAAATGGTCAAATTTTAAAACATTAGAGCATAATATGGCCAGAAATGAAAGAAAAATATCATATTATGGATGTCCAAAACGTGAAATGTGTCCAAAAATGCCATAAAACACCATATCACAGCATGTTAAAAAAAAACACAGTAGAACAGTTTCCATCCTGTGAAACACATTTTAATAAAAACCTCCTTCTGCTGTCTCCTCTCGTCTTCAGATTGGTCAACACTGAGCTCCAGAAGGAGAACTCAGAGCTGAAACAACGGCTGAACGAGTACAGCGAGCGATACGGTGAAACGTCTTCCAAACAAGGTGAGACTCCCAAACACTCTGTCGGTTGTTTCCCTGAACATGACGCTCCTGCAGATATATATCGTCACACTGTTAAAATAATAATAATAATCGCCTAAGTCATTTGTCAAAAAATATTTTTTTGCCTAAATCATCTCCTCATAGCCACCTATGGTAAAATCGCCTACATCCTCAGTTGATCAGATCATGTGATTTTAGCCCTTTAAGATAATGACCTATGTCAAGTGTGTGACTTAAGCGGATTTATTATGCCTAAGTCAAAATAAAATGTGACTTAGGGAATTTTTTGAACATGCCTTTGTGACTTAAGCAAGATATGGTAACACTTTATTTTGAAGGTGTCTACATAAGAGTGACATGAGCGTGTCATAAACATGACATGGGATGTGTCATGAACATTAATGACACTTTGAAGTAACATTAATGCTCATGATACTTGTCATGTCATGTTTCTGACAGGTTTGTGTGACACCTTCAAAATAAAGTGTTACCATATCTTGCTTAAGTCACAAAGGCATGTTCAAAAAATAGCCTAAGTCATTTATTTCTCTTAAGTTACATAATTTACACACAGTGTTATTTAGGGCTGTGCCATATCGTATCGTTCACAATAATATTGGTATATTTTTTTTATGGTTAAAAAAATGCATATCATGATATTGGCAACGTTCTTACTTATTGATGTAGTGGTTAAAGTGGTTTTAATCACAAAAAGCTACTTACTCTCTGTCGCTAAACACATGCAGCTTTCAAAATAAGAGCACAGTGTATTAAGAGAATCCACCACCAGAATTGACAAGAAGACTGTCAAAATAAGATGCCTTAAATGAAACATACAAGAACCTTTATTCTCCTTTACAAAATTCCATTAAAATATGCCCCCGGAAGCCCTAAATAGTTATTTTTATTATTTGCTCATACTCAAGAGTCAAGAGTAATTTTTTTGTATTTGGCAACTGTTGCGATTTGCACTTCATACTACATTTTAGATTTTTATTTATTTATACAGACTAAAAAAAACATTTTCTATATCTTTTTAAGTATTTCCTAATATCGTCAAGAATATTGTTATCTTTTTTGCTCCACTTTAGTCTTATTTATTTCATTTTAGTACTTATTTTGCATTAGTTTAATGTTTGTTGTCACTGTCCATTTTATTTACTCATTTTCTTTGTGTGAATGAATGTATGTTCGAGGGGATATAAATGAAAATGTTTGTATATTCGACATAAAGTTTGATATGCAGTTGAAACTTCAATAAAAAATATTGTTGAAAAAAAAAAAAAAAAGAATATTGTTATCGCAAAAATAGCCTGAAATATCGTGATATTCTTTTAGGGCCATATCGCCCAGCCCTAGTGTTATTACTATGCCAATAGCCATCCTTAGTTACATCCTTTTTGACTGAAATGATCAATGAATGTCATATGTTACACTTTTGGTGAAGTTTTTTGTGTTTCCTGCAAAACTTGAAAAAATGACTTAGGGGATTATTTTAACAGGGTGACGATATTTACTCTCTCTACTCTCCTGTTGTGTTCTCAGACTACGGGAAGCTCAAACACCTGCTGCAGGCTGCCCAGACGGACAAAACTAAACTTCAAGCTGAGGTGAAAAGGCTGAAGAAGGAGCTGGAGAGCTTCGACCCGGCTTTCTTTGAGGAGATCGAAGACTTGAAGTACAACTACAATTTAGAGGTGAAGAAGAACGTTCTGCTGGAGGAGCAGCTGAAGAAGGTCTGTGCTCGCCTCGGTGTCCAGGCTGAACTGCCCAGCGTCTCCATCAGCTAATCAGGTTACTGTGCCTTTAAGAGAAAACCACACCTGAATGTTTACCTGGCTGCAGAACTTTTCAGGTGATTTTCAGTCTAGATCTTTAGTGCTGGGTGTCAACAAAAATGAGTCGAGAAATGTCTAATCAGTCGAGATGGTGTTGTTTTTTTTAGGCAGTCATCAAAAACGTTAATCTTTGGATGCTAAAATGTGAAAAGGATCATAAAAAAGAAAACATCTTTAGATTCAAAGGTTTATTTTTCTAGTTATTGGAATGGAAATTCAGGTCACGAGTGTGGGAATAAAAACCATGTCATAAGAGTTAAAAAGTAACTTTTATCAATCTGTTTTGCATGTCTTTGTACAGAATAAGTACAGTTATAATGACATGAATCATAAAAAAAAGATCTCTTATATGTTATTTTTAAAGTTGAAACAAAATTGAATTTAAATACAACACTTTTCTTTGCCATTAATGGGAAAAAATGGGTCTCCATATGCTTCTACCTTTACTTGCAGCCTCTCCTGTCCTCTCCTCTCTGCTCTGTGTAAACTTTATATTTCTAGTCATTGGAATGGAAATCCAGGTCACTAGTTTGGGAATAAAATGAAAGTCATAAGAGCTTAAAAAGTCACTTTTATTGATCTGTTTTGCGGTTTAAAAATTGTTGTTGTTTTTCAGCTCTTATGACCTATTTTTTCTCATTTATAAAGTAAGCTCTGTCCTTAATCTCGGTTTTGTTTTTAATAGAAAATGTTTTACAAGAAATGAAATCACAATTTAGCGGGTTAAAAGTACTTGGGTTTTTTTAGCCATGCAGATAGTTTTGGTTTTATTTTTACTAAAGTTTTGGGGAATCAAAGACGTCTTTGTGCTCCGTCTCAACATGGATAAAGTAACACTGTCCACTCGTGTTTTTTTAAGGTAATGCAGCTTTAAATTAAAGTCGTTTTCTGCCTCCATAAGGCAGCTATTTTTGTTAATACTCAGCTCTTGGTTTGGTGATGTAACTCACTGCTGTATGTAGCATATTTATTTCTTTATATTTGTACAGTTCTGATGTGTTATATTTGTCAATAAAGCTGCTTTTATACCAGTCAAAACTGTGGAAAATAAATGTTTAAATACTTGTCATTTATTCTTCATTTAGCAGTAAACATACAATATTTACAGGATATTAATGGAACATTTTGAACAACTTCAGTTGCTAAATAAATGTCCAGTTGGTCTTTTTTTTTTTACAGTAAAGCTGTTCACAAAGCAAACGTCAAACTGTTTTTCGAGCCTTAAAATCTGGAATTATTGGCAAGAATACCTGGCAGCTGTCGTCAAAGTGACAAATCCTCACAGTCACAAAAAAAAAGGGAAAGTTTCATCAACTCCGACTGATTTAGGAGTCAAAGTGGACGTCCTGCAGCCGGCCGAGGATCTGTCCCTTCAGTCTGGAGAACGATGTGAACAAGTCTTTGCTGTTGTTGTATTCTTCAAGCGTCCCGTCGACGTTAACGACCACCGAGCGTTCCCCGAGGAACGTTTCTCCGTCCGGCCACCTCAGGCCCAGGTGATGACGATGAACCTGACAACACGTTTCATATATTTATATTTTCATTTGTTATAAAAACACATCTCATAAAGTGTTGGAAACCTTCTTATTCTAAAAAATGTGTCTTAATCCTCTGAACCCCAACAAGCCGTTTCAGAGCATTTTTTGCTCCTAACGTTTTAATTACTGCAACATTGTACTTCACTGCAATATATAAAATATATATATATATATATATATATATATATATATAAAATCTATTAAGTCTATTTAGCTAGATTAGATCTATTTCTAGCTGGCTAGAAGTGGGAACTATTCAAACATGTCTGTGTGCAGAATAACACAGAATGACAAAAATCATTTTTAAAAAGTTGAATTTTTCTTATTGTTTTAATTGGAATAAAAATACACAATAATGGGGGCGGGGGGATTATGATCTTCTGATACATGCAAAAGTATAATTTAAAATTCATCATATTATGGGATGTCCAAAAATGACCCCTCAAAAATGGTAACAATTTAAAATGCCTAAAAATGCTTAAAATTGGTCAATTACAGTCTGTTGATACATATTAGAGCATAATGTGGCCAAAAATGACAGAAAACACCATGTTATGGCACAGCCAAAATGACCCTCTCAAAAAAAAAAGTCATACTATAGCTGTGAATTTAAATATACAACACTTTTGTAAGTGCCTCAAAGTGTTACGAACATTGGGGGAAAAAATGAATTTCTACATATTGTACATAATGAAGTATTGTCATGTTTCCAGTCTCTCCTGTCCTCTCCTCTCTGCTCTGCTCTGTGTAAACAGCCTCTCCTGTCCTCTCCTCTCAGCTCTGTGTAAACAGCCTCTCCTGTCCTCTCCTCTCAGCTCTGTGTAAACAGATTCTCAGTGAATATTTGTCATGTGACCGTTGGTCTCAGCAGAATCAATCATGTCTTCGGTGTCTCTGAGGAGCAGAATTTAATGTTTTTAACAGGATCTGGTTAGTGCAAACACTTTGTTTTTATTGGACACGTTTTAAACGAGACGTAGTGATTTTGACACAAATGCATTCTTTTTCTAATAGAAACTTTCATAACCAATGATCCATTCAAGTTCAAATTGCAAAGATAATGCCTGTTTTTTCTGTTTCTTTCTATGATAGTCAATGTATTTTTGTTCCTGGGGTTCAGAAGGTTTATAAAGTGTTAATAGTTAATAGTTGAACCTTGATGAGCGTGCCGTCGTTGCAGTGCCAGACGATGCCCTCCACTCGGCCCTCGGGACTCTCCTGGAACCAGGAGCAGAGCTGCTGGAAGTCCACCGGAGGAGGGTTTCTGATCCGGACACTCCCGTGAGACACCAGGCAGTGCACAGGCTGCTTCTTACTGCCCAGGCCTGGAGACAATTAGAATAATAATTATACTTCTATAACTATAAATCAGTGCGTCTGTAATCATTTTCTAGAGTGTAAATGTCTCCGTAAAACAAAAGGCATTCAATTTCATTACGGACAAACTATATTATTGCCATTATACAGTCATGGGAAAAATTATTAATAAACCATTGTTTTTCTTCAATTTCTAGCCATTTTCTATGGTTTTCTTGATAATGATTTTGGTTATTATCAAGAAAACCATGGAAAATGTCTAGATATCAGCTCTTAGATTAAACTCTTATGAGCTATTTTTGTTGTTATCATTATATTTGTCCAAACAAATGTACCTTTAGTACAAAATTGGACAAAATAGCCAGATACTCCAGAGGGTTAAATGACATGAAATCAAAAGATACGGAGCATCATTACCGTAGGGGTTCCCGTTGACGTTGGTTCCGATGAGCTCCAGAGTTTGTTCCAGGAGCTCGGCCAGCGGGACCGCTGCCACTTCTAACACGTCTCCATGGTCGGCGCTGGGCCGGAGGAGCAGAACCACCCCGAGCTCTGGGTCCACCACGGAGGAGTGCCAGCAGTACTGTTTGTTCTCCTTCTCCACAGGAACCCAGCCTGAACATACCAGGGACACAGCAAGACACATCAGGAATCTTCCTGTTTTCCTTTTTGTGATCCAAAAACGTTTATAATTTTATTTCACCCATGAAAACAAAACCTGTAATAAATAATAAACAACCCATATAACACAGTCATTTCTCTCTGCCCATCTACCCATCCATCCATCTATATATCTACCCATCCATCCATCCATCTATATATCTACCCATCCATCCATCCATCCATCTATATATCAACCCATCCATCTATATATCAACCCATCCATCCATCCATCCATCTATATATCTACCCATCCATCCATCCATCCATATATCTACCCATCCATCCATCCATCCATCCATCCATCCATCCATCTATATATCTACCCATCCATCCATCCATCTATATATCTACCCATCCATCCATCCATCCATCTATATATCTACCCATCCATCCATCCATCCATCCATCTATATATCTACCCATCCATCCATCCATCCATCTATATATCTACCCATCCATCCATCCATCCATCCACCTACCTACATATCTACCATCCATCCATCCACCTATATATCTATCTACCCATCCATCCATCCATCCACCTATATATCTATCTACCCATCCATCCATCCATCCACCTATATATCTACCCATCCATCCATCCACCTATATATCTACCCATCCATCCATCCATCCATCCATCCATCCATCTATATATCTACCCATCCATCCATCCATCCATATATATATCTACCCATCCATCCATTCATCTATATATCTACCCATCCATCCATCCATCCATATATCTACCCATCCATCCATCCATCCATCCATCTATATATCTACCCATCCATCCATCCATATATATATCTACCCATCCATCCATCCATCCATATATCTACCCATCCATCCATCCATCTATATATCTACCCATCCATCCATCCATCTATATATCTACCCATCCATCCATCCATCCATATATCTACCCATCCATCCATCCATCCATATATCTACCCATCCATCCATCCATCTATATATCTACCCATCCATCCATATATCTACCCATCCATCCATCCATCCATATATCTACCCATCCATCCATATATCTACCCATCCATCCATCCATATATCTACCCATCCATCCATCCATCCATATATCTACCCATCCATCCATATATCTACCCATCCATCCATCCATCTATATATCTACCCACCTCCAATACTTCAGTCAGGTATATCAACCTCCCACTGTGCAATATAAATAAAAGTGGAATATCAACTGTTGAGTCAGTCTATATAGTTCCAAATGTTTACGTTTCTTCTTGTTTAAATTGTTAATACTTTTATATGTATTCATAATATTGCTTGTTCATTATTTATTGTAATTTTATTGATGCTTCTTTCTATTTTTGCTGCTGTAACACTGGAAATGTCCCTGTGTGAGACTAATAAAGGAATATCTTACCTTATCTCCTATTTATTGATAACAGTTGCAAAAAAGCTCCTGAACACTGTTTAACTTATAAACAATCTAGTATTTTGTTACATTTTGCTTCATCAGGCAAGTAAATAATAAATAGATGTTATTAAATTCCAAATTCTAGTTATACTGAAGCACTTATGGGCTGTTCATTTATCCATTTCCTGCAGCAGCTGACACTGTTCTGGCTGCAGCCTGAGATCAATGTGTTTTATTAAATTAAATGCAGCTGTTGCTTAATTTAATGTTGTTAGTGTTTGGGAGTTTTATTCCCACACTGAACAATTAGAACGATCACTTTAGATTTAATCGAGCATGAGGCGAAACCAATGCAGCCTGCAATGGCAGCAAGGTTATTATAGTGAACAAAAACGAAATAACGAAAAGTTTTTAAAAAAACAATAACTAACTATAACTGTATTTTGTGGTTACAAAACTAACTAACTAAAACTAACTACATTATAGTGAAAATGTCCTTCGTTTTAGTCTTTGTCAACTTTTTACATACGTAAACCTTTTTGGTTGATATGAAATCTATTTCATCTATCTGGTTTTATGACTTAATAAACTTATTGGGGCTGAGATGGATCAGACAAAGGAAATAAAGGAAACATTTATTGGGACTTTTTTGAATCTCGCACCCAACAAATACCCCATTACAGAAAAAACTAAAACTAATAAAAACTAAACTAAAATTCAGCATTTTCCCCCCCAAAAAACCAACTAATTAAAACCAGCAAACTCACTCTAAAAACTCATTAAAACGAACTAAATTTGAAAAGAAAAAAATCACAACGAAATTAAAACTAAAACTAAAGACAAATCCAAAACGATTATAACCTTGAATGGCAGTAAATCTGAATAATTGTATAATAATTTAATATCTGTATTTTACATGATGAATAAGCTTCAGGACCTGGAATGTGTCCGTGTTCATCAGGGACTGGCTGCCCGTTGAGATGTTTAACTCTGTGTGCAGGGATCCACGACTCTGGAACCGACTTAAAATCCTCCTCCACGTTCCACGTGAAACCTGAAGAAGAACAAGAAGATCTGTCAAACCTTCCTGCAGAAATAAAACATGCAATGCACAAAAGTACTGGACATAAATTCTGATATAAACTCGTCTAAGTGAAGCTGAAATACCTTTGCAGCTGCGGTGAGCGTGCTGGTACTTCTTGAACCTTTTCTCCGCCTGTTTGTTTGGTTTCCTGTCGAGTCGAGCCCAGAGGTGAGGCTGCCCTGCAGGAGGAACATTATGAGGTTTAGTCCTCTTCACGGCAAGAAAATTAACTGATTTATGTTAGAAATACTCACCTTTGTAAACTGTAACATAACAGCAGGTTCCGTCTATTTTTTCTGTGGCGAGAGCACAGTCAATGTTGGCCTCCAGAGCCACGGGGTTCACGGTTTCTGTGGCAACAACCTGGAATTGCTGAAGAGAGACACACAAGATTAACTGCTGCTAGTGTTAGATAATACAACTGATATTTGATGATAGCCAGGGCTGCACGATGATGACCAAAATGATAATCACGATTATTTTGATCAATATTGTAATCACGATTATTAATCACGATTATTCATCATGTTAGGGAAAACATCTATATTTTTATTGCGCTACTTTTAAACAAACAATAATAATAATAATAAAAAGGATATGTTTATTTATCCAACAGTGATAATGTCCACTCTGCTTCATGCTGCTGCATCAGCAGCTTCATTTAAAAACTAAAAAAAGCTGCAGCATCATCAGCTGGTTGTAGTTTATTAATGAAGCATCAGCAGCTGGTTGTAGTTTATTAATGAAGCATCAGCAGCTGGTTGTAGTTTATAAATGAAGCTGCAGCATCAGCAGCTGGTTGTAGTTTATTAATGAAGCATCAGCAGCTGGTTGTAGTTTATTAATGAAGCATCAGCAGCTGGTTGTAGTTAAATAATAAAGCTGCAGCATCAGCAGCTGGTTGTAGTTTATTAATGAAGCATCAGCAGCTGGTTGTAGTTAAATAATAAAGCTGCAGCATCAGCAGCTGGTTGTAGTTTATTAATGAAGCTGCAGCATCAGCAGCTAGCTGTAGTTTATTAATGAAGCTGCAGCATCAGCAGCTAGTTGCAGTTTATAAATGAAGCTGCAGCATCAGCAGCTAGTTGTAGTTTATTAATGCAGCATCAGCAGCTGGTTGTAGTTTATTAATGCAGCATCAGCAGCTGGTTGTAGTTTATTAATGCAGCATCAGCAGCTGGTTGTAGTTTATTAATGCAGCATCAGCAGCTGGTTGTAGTTTATTAATGCAGCATCAGCAGCTGGTTGTAGTTTATTAATGCAGCATTAGCAGCTGGTTGTAGTTTATTAATGCAGCATCAGCAGCTGGTTGCAGTATATAAATGAAGCATCAGCAGCTTGTTGCAGTTCATTAATGAAGCTGGTTGTAGTGTATTAATGAAGCTGGTTGCAGCTGTTTGTAGTTTATTAATGAAGCTGGTTGCAGCTGTTTGTAGTTTATTAATGAAGCTGGTTGCAGCTGTTTGTAGTTTATTAATGAAGCTCGTTGCAGCTGTTTGTAGTTTATAAATGATGCTGGTGTCAGTTTTTCTCACCTGTCCGTCCCGTTTTCTGGACTGTTCTTCTTTCACCTCCGTGAGAAAAACACACGGTATCTTCTGCTGAACGGAGCCCAGGCGCCTCATTTTTATTTATTTATTAATATTAAAATGGCACCGTACAGTAAAGTTCACGTTTATCTCTGAAAACAGCACAAATCTCCACGGTGTGTGTGTGATTTTCGCATGGAGGAGACTTCCGGTAACGTGACGAGCTTCTTCTTCTTCGTCGGTTTTGTGTGTCTGCAGACAGTAAACTGCTCATTAGCGCCACTATGCGGTGTGGATGAGAATCTCTCTAAATCAAATAAACTCAACTTTAAGTAACTTTTTTAATAAATAACATTCCCTGAATTTAAACAGCATTTAAAGACCCCTTCATAAAATTGTTTGTACATTTAT
This sequence comes from Centropristis striata, assembly GCF_030273125.1. NCBI lineage: Eukaryota > Metazoa > Chordata > Actinopteri > Perciformes > Serranidae > Centropristis > Centropristis striata. The sequence goes on from NC_081522.1 coordinate 36,495,235, forward strand.
TTAGCTGTTTTTTTTTTGTTTGTTTTTTTAAAGGGAGGAAACTCTCAGATCTCTTGCATTACAACAGTGTGGAAATGCAAGTTAATGTCATATATTTAATTGTTTAATCAAGTAAAATAATTTTTAAAAAGTATACCAAGAGTACTAAGAGTTGTATGGATATAATTTTATTATTATTGTTATTATTATTATTATTATTATTATTATCATTATATTACTGGATTATAATTATTGATGCATTAATGTGTCAATCACTTTCATGTTGAAGCTGTTATCAATCATTTTAACTACTTTGTATACTGCTGTGTGGCTTAATCTATAATATATTTTATAAGTTCATAATATTTTTGTATGAACAATCCAAAGCTGGAAATTAACGAGAAACCAATTTTTTCAAGTTCTGTTATTGCCTCTGAAATGTAACGGAGTATAAAGCAACAAAACTGGAATTACTCAAGTGAAGTCGCTCAGAGATTAAGTTAAATAAAGTACTTGAGTAAATGTAATAAGGTACTTAAGTAATCAGGAATTATGCTGCTAAAAACTCGCGTTTTATAGCATGTAAGCATATTAAAATATGATAAAGAACATATTTGGGGGTAAACTTACTGCTACATTTCAGCCTGAGAAGCGGTATGTTTGGAGGAAAATACCATAAAATGTATGTGCACTTTTACAATGAAAGAAATTATAATAAACTAATTTATGGACATGTATAACCACAACAGGAATTAATAACTATATTAAAGCATAACAAGAGATGAAAGATGTAATCAGATCCTTTACTTCAGTAAAAGTACGAATACTACCCTGTGAAATTACTCCACTACAGTAAAAGTCCTGCATTCAAAACTTACTGAAGTAAAAGTACAAAAGTATCAGAAAATGTACTTAAAGTATCAAAAGTAAAAGTTCTTGTCATGCAGAATGAACCCACTCAGATTGTTTCATATGTTCAAAATATATTATTGGATTATTATTATTATTGATGCATTTATGTAAGCAGCATTTTATTTTTTTAAAGGTTAAAGTACTCAATATACTGTTATGTGGTTTTATAATAAAAATGCATAATAATTTTAAATGGTTTTATGTTAAATTTCGATCAGAAAGTAACTAAAGCTGTCAGCTAAATATAATGGAGCAGAAATATAAAGTGTCATAATAATTCAACCATTGCACAGAATGTTGTTTAATTAAATAGAAACATTATTCTGATATTTATAATTGTATGGGTAAATTATTGACTGACTTATCTTGTTAAAAATGTTATTTCCTTACAGTGATTTTTCTAATATTTGGACATTATGCTGCTAACAAACTTCACATTTTATAGCAATTTCACCAAAAACTAAGTGCATTTATTATACAATTATAAAGAAGATACTTGGGGTAAATGACATGCTCACACACACTGAATAAAACCTAAATTTTAACCTTAAAAGCAGAAAAAAAGATGTAAAATGCATGGTTGGATTTACAATGCCACTGAGGAGTTTATAGAGAAGTATTTAACACATTTGCTAATGTTTATAGGGTCGCCTGGTGGCCGTCCACTTTAGAAAACTGTACACAGATGTTTCATAAAACTAGTTTGTTTTGATGTCTGGGTTCACACACAGCGTGATGTCACTGGAGTACTTCCTGTCCGGCTCCTCCTCCTCGCCGTCCTGCAGCTCCGTCTCGCTGTCTGCCTGCTTCCACATCTCCGTTTCTGTCTCGTCCTTCTGCTGCGCCACCAAGCAGAAGGTGAAAATATTCCTTTTTCAACAAAACGGAACAAAAAAAATCCCATTAGAAACATAATAAACAATTAAAGTATATTAAATAAAAGATACAACTTAAGAGAAAATGTATCCAAAGTAGCCACTGGATGCAGTATCAAAATGACAAAAACACAAAATTACTATAAAAAAGACACAAAATTAGCAAAAAAGACACAAAATTACAAGAAAAGACAAAAAAGACAAAAAAAATGCACAGAATTACCAAAAAAGACACACAATTATATAAAAAAAGACACAAAATGACACAAAAAAGACACAAAATGACACAAAAAAAACAAAATTACTTAAAAAAGAAACAAAATGACCAAAAAAGACACAGAATTATTAAAAAAGACACAAAATTATTAAAAGACACAAAATTACCCAAAAAAGATTGGGATTGGGATTGATATTTTATTTTTTCATACATGTTTTATCGAGAGGAAAGACTCACAGTTTGTAGTACCAGACGACTCCGGCGGCCGTCAGCAGCAGCAGGATGACAGACAGGATGATGAGAGCTGTCGGGACATCTGGGAATAAATAAAATAAGTTTATTAATGATTAAGACAATAACTAATTTGTATTATAAAGCTATAAAGCTTCTTTTTTTGTTTTTTGCATTAATCGATAATTTGTTTTTTCTTTTTTAATACATTTCTTTTCTTTTTTTAACATTAATTGTTAATTTGTGTTTTTTACATTCATAGATTTCCCCCCCCCCCCCCCCCCCCCCCCCCCAACAATTGTTAATTAGTATTTTTTTTTTTTTTTTTTTACATAATTCGATCATTTGTTTCTGACATTAATCAGTATTGGCCTGTATCCATTCTGACAAAATAATTTCCACTCCATCAGCTCGTTGTGGTGTTTTTCCGCCCCCTAGTGGCCAAAATTGTATTATTTCAGCTTTAAACTTTGGGGTCAGAATTTAATTCAGTAAAGGATAGATTTGAATTACTGTAAAATGGGGAAAAACAAATCATAACAATACAATATTTACTACGGGAATAAAATGTCTTTTTAATAGCTGTAAACTGGTTGCTGAAATTTAATTCCACAGCAAAAAAACAGTAAACAAAGCAAATAATTCAGCATTTTCTTGGGGAAAATGACACAACAGAGCATCATAATTGCATCAAATGTGAATTTTTAAATGCAAGAAGAAGGCCGTACCTCCCAGAGGAGGTTTGGTGGAGCCGGTGGGCCGAGGCGCCTCTGACTCAGAGGAAACAGAGAAACTGGAGGTGTGAGGAGACGGAGAAACGGTGAAACTGGCGACAGATTTTGAGGTGGGAAAGTGAGAAGGAGAAGTGGGAATATAAGTGGAGAAAGACTTCTGAGTCGGGGAGGTAGAGGTGGAAATCCTTGTTGAACGTGTCGTCCTGATCAGAAGATTAAAAGCTGAGGTGAAAGACGTCCGCTCAGGTGTTTTAGTCGTCTTTGAAGGTGGAAACGTTGTCGATCTGATCGATGTTGCAGCTGCTGTTGATGTTTGAGTCGCTGCAGTCAGGGTGGAGCTCTGTGGGCTCGCTGTGGAGCTGCTTTCCTCTAAATCTGCACGTAGGAGACGAACAAAAGTTTATATTCCAGTCGGATACAAAGTGCACAGTGCAGTAAATCACCATAATTAACCCTTTGATGCACAACATGGGTCTAAAGTGACCCGACAACGTTTTTATATTCTATATCTTTGCAATAAATTATTTTCATCATTCAGTATTCCAGGTTTTCCTCAATTAGTTTGTTTTTGATCATCATACATCCTAATTTCATGTTTCATATTCACTTTTTAGCTAAGAAGCTTGTTAAGCTAACTACTTAGCTAACTTCTTGGCTAATCAGCTAATTAGCTTGCTAAGCTAACTACTTCACTTGTGTTATGTGGAATATGTGAAATGTGATGTCTCTTTTTTATGAGAAATGTAACTTGGTGATCATGTACCACTACTGTCTATAAATGTGTAAAATTCAATAAAAATGTTGTGGGGAAAAATAAACTACTTAGCTAACTTCTTGGCTAAGTATTTAGCTAAGTAGCTTGCTAAGCTAACTACTTAGCTACCTTCTTGGCTAAGTAGCTTGCTAAGCTAACTACGTAGCTAACTTCTTGGCTAAGTGTAATAACACAAACTTTTTTTCTTCATAAAGTATGAGAGGCAAAATGGAAATAATGATCTGTTGTTATCAAAAACAAGATATTTAAAGAATACTTGGAATATTCAATCATAAAATAAGTTGATATCAAAAGATAGAGCACAGAAACACACAGCAGCATAAAATAACAATATTATATTAAATAACAATATTATATTAAAAACATGGGGAATGATTGAGGGTCATTTTTGACCCATGTTGTGCATTAGAAGGGGTCAGTATATTGTGCATCAAAGGGTTAAATTAAATACCTGATGCATTGAAGCAGTAGACACCAAACTTCTGCTGAAGGCCTGCCGCCCACGTCACCACGCCCGTTTTACTCTTTCCACAGTTTTTGTCGGCTGTGAGTCGCGGGATGACTGCGATCTGTTCTGCTATCCAGCCAAATCTGTAAATAAAGTGCAGATAATTAGATGAATGCATTGATTTTAAAGATGTGTTTCAGCTTTAACTCATTTAAATCAGCAGCATGATGTCACTCAGATGTTCCCCGGAGGAGGAGGACATCTTCACAAGCGTCTGAATCACTTGTAACGGACATTAAACAGACTTAATCCTGCAGCTCCAACAACAAATCATCAGATAAAGCAAAGGAACAGCAAGAGACTTGCTTGTTTATGAACAAATTATGGATCAGTTACATGATTTCTGCAGGGTAATTTTTCGTGTCGTGCTGCAGAACCTGTTGGATACAGATGCTGCAGGAACCGTTCTTGACATGTTGAGTCGATTTGTCTATTTCTGCTTGTTACATACAAAGTTTTCACTCCTGTTACATGCTAGGCAGAGGCAAAGTGCTGTGCATGTGTGTTTTCTCATTTCTGCACACATTTAGTAAATCTTTGTATAATTACACCAGGCGGCAACCTCCAGGTCTGAGCAGGGAGGCAAACCAGGAAGCGCCTTAAGCTGCATTCTACCAAAAATTCCAGCAGGGGGCGCTAAGTTTGGCTGCAGAAGTTTTTAGGTCCATTCATTTCAATACAACATGAGAAAACTTCTCACTTGATTTATTACCTCAAATATTTTTTTAGGACAACACTATGGTCTCAATCACTAGTAAAAAATATTCTTCAAGACAATTTGATGTTAATAGTTCAAATAATGGTTCAATTTGAAGGAAATAGAAGATAAAGAATCGTATGATTTGGGGCGGGGCTACCTTTGATTGACAAGTCACTAACAAGGCGAGCCGTCATCAGGAGAGAAGCAGAACAATGCGTATCCACGGCAACGTGTCAATTAAGTTATATATAACGTTATATAGATATAGAAAAGGAAATTTACCGGTTTGGTTTTACAACTTTGACTCTTTCACTGTATTTTCACTTAATGACAGTTTATTTGAATGTATTGTTCATTAAAATGTCTTGTTCAGTGTTTGGTTGGACTAACAGACACTCCAAGGAGTCGCTGCTCAGTTTTCTGATCCCATGGAAAATGTCTAGATATCAGCTCTAAAATGAAACTCTCATGAGCTATTTTTGTTGTTATCATTATATTTGTCCAAACAAATATGCCTTTAGTTGTACCAGGCATTAAAATGAACAAGAAATTGAAGAAAACAACAGTGGTCTAATATTTTTTTTACGACTGTATAAGAGATAAAATGAGGAGAACATCTACTTCTGTATTTTATATTTGACCTTATCTCTGGTTTTGGCCTGGAGTTTCAAGCCAGAACTTTAGAAGGAAGCTGACAGCAGGAAACAAACTGCTGAAGGTTTTACGTTGTGACAGCATCATGTGAAGAATCATGTGATTTGATTGATTAACAGGAAGATTAAAAGAACAACTCTGACATTTGGCACCCCTGGTCCGCAGTTTGTTTAACCCATTTAGGCCTAAAACGGCTGGAAAAAATGCCTGTCAAACCTCTGGGTGATTTTAAAATAAGCCCCTAAAACCTGAAGTCTTTCTGGAAATTCAACAGAAATGTCAAAATTTCCTACTAAATAATAGATTTTTCAGCCTCTGTAGCAGATAGAAATTAAATGAAAAAAGTATTTGAGAGCTTATAGCTGTTATATCTGAGCTCCCTCTGCTATTTCGATCATATTGTGTCTTTTTTTTTTTGTAATTTTGTGTCTTTTTTTGGTCATTTTGTGTCTTTTTTTTGTCATTTTGTGTCTTTTTTTGGTCATTTTGTGTCTTTTTTTGGTGATGATTTCTCCCACATGTATTCTGATGCATTTCATTGGCCAAGAGACCAAAAATAGTTGGAAAAAACTACAAAACGACATATCCGCTTTCCCGGCCTTAATGGTAGAAATGCGGTAATGCTTTCCCGGCTTCAATGGGTTAAATGGGTTAACCCATGCACCAACTTTCAAGAAGACCTCTTTATATTACGTTGCCGTGGTTGTGTTTATATTGGAGTGGATGAAAGGCCTGGTGCATCTCGTACAGACACTAAACATCAGATATCTGATCTGATCTGCAGCATCAGATGAGAGTGAGAACAGGTTGTCATGTTCTGTCTTCTGCACACTTTACCAAAGCACCACGCCTCTCCTCAACCAACAGGAGTTAAAGGGACACAGCTCAGGACACCATCCAGCCCTGATTCTCTGCACGTGTCTGGAAATTATATGCCTCCAACCTGAGCAACACTTCATGGTTCAAAAATGTGTTTAGATGGCTATCAGAAGCAATAATAATTATCAGAGAAAAGAGAGCCAGTTCAACAAAAGTCAGTCTCATAAAGTTACTAAACTATCAATTTGGAACTCTGATTAGTAACTCTGATTATTAAACAACTGATCATATTAATATTTAGTAATGGTTGAAGGAATTTGCACAAATTAACAAAGTCCATCTGTCGCATTCAACTGGGGACAAATAAGATCTCCACTGATTTTACACATCAGAGTCTGTTTACAGGTCTTCAGGAGTTCTACTGTATATGTGAAATACGTTATATAAAACCTAACCAAGTAGTTTGTTTCACAATGTTAACCATGTTACCTTAAAACAGCAGCTATTCACAACAAACTGAACCGTTATATTTACTAAGAGATCACACAAAGACATGCTTGGGTCTTTATGATATGATGTTCTTGCCATAAATACAATTATTGATTGCTGGATTAATGTTACTGCTATAAAGCTAGAAGCAGATGTTCGTACTTGCAGGTCTCCAGTCCTCGCTGCAGCGCTCGCTCCATCTGGTCTCTGGATGCGATGCTGAGGTTCAGATAGAAACAGGCGTCTCTGCCGGCGCTGAAGTTAAACGTGTATTTTCCTCCTTCGATCAGCAGGAAAACTCCTGCAGCTCCACCACTTTGAGGGACTGCAGACATTTTGCAAAAAACAACAAAAAAAAAAACAAGGAAATGCACATTTAATAAGCATGCAGCAACTTCAGCATGTCATGGCTTATAAAGAGTTCTGCTACAGCAATAAATAATATAAACTATGTGCAAAATATGAAGCCGTGCAAATGTAAAGGACCACATTGTATAATAGGGTTACTGTCCTTTAAAAAGCACCATGATTTGAGTTTATATTCTCATTTCATAGATCATTTTAATCTACAGTACATACTGTACTATAAAGCCTGCTGTAGTATACACTGTAAAAATTGTTTAATTTACAGTAAAAAAAAAGCTGTTGTTGACAGAACTTTACCGTAAAAAATACAATGAGTGGGTTTTCTACTGTGAAATTAAATGGTCATATCAGAAAAAACTGTAATTTAGACTGAGTAGTCCTTTTATTTTTTAGGGTAATTGTGTCCTTGTGACATTATGGTATTTCTCCTTTAATTTTACATGAAAAAACTGTTTAAAAGTTTTGGACTATTCCTTGATTTACGGTAATAAAATGCGTCTACTACGGTGATATTCATTTTCCAATTTTCACGCCGTATTTTTGATGAAATTTGACATTATGTAGTGCAATTTCTACAAACATTTTTTACAGTGTAAAACAGGCCACAGATCAGCCCCTGGTACTGTGGGTATATTAACATCAATAATAATAAAAAACATAATTAAGATTTTCCACATTTAACTTGTGAGTATTTTAGATTTTATTTTTATTTTTTTTACATTGATGAAAGATCCAAATGGAAGTAAATGCATGCATTCAAATTCATTGAATATTGTACAACCTCACCTGATTATTATTTCGTCATTTTGACTTACTGGATCAACATTTTGAACACAAAAAAACACACAAAACCACACAAAAAAATACAGAAACCACACACAAAAAAACATAAAACACACAATTTTTTTAAAATTACAAAAACATATATCAAAAACACAAAAACACAAGAAATACACAAAAAACACAAAAACACAAAAAATACACAAAAACCCCCACAAAAGCACATGTAAAACCACAAAACACACATAAATATTACAAAAACTTACAAAAACATAAATAAAAAACACATGCACCATGCAGCAAATCAAACAATCACAATAAAACCAGTATCTTAATCTACAGTACATACTGTACTATAAAGGCTGCTGTAGTATAGACGTGCACAGGCCACAGATTAACCCCCGGAACTGTGGGTAAATCAGTAATCAGTAATAATAAAAAAACATAATCATAACAGATTTTCCACATTTAACTTGTGGTTATGCTAGATTTTTATTTTTACTTTACATTTTTCATGTCTTTTTTATGCTTTTATCCCACTGTGACCAGAGAAATGATGATAAAAGATCTAAAAAGAAGTAAATGAATGCATTCAAATTTATTTCACACCATGCAGCAAATTAAACAATCACAATAAAACCACTTTTTGTTCCATAGGTGCAACAATTACATCAGAAAAAAAAAGCCACTCACCTTTACTGAGACTGGATTCAGACTGGAGCAGAAAAGCTGCAAAAGACACAAGTAAAAAATGGGAAAAAGGAGAAAATGTTGCCATTTCCTTTCTATATAATATATAGGTTTATAAGTGGAGCGACTGAAGCTGACGAGTTGAAATGTGCAGAAAAGGAAAAAGCCTAAAGAAGTGAAATGTGACAAGGAAACAGGAAGCCGAGGGGTCAGCTCTGCTCCATGGCCCTGCAGGAGATAACACACACACACACACACACACATCCACCTCCACTTTCTCTCTGTTTCATCCAAATGTTGTTGTTTTGGGAATCAAATCCAGGCAATATGACAAAAACAGCATATTTAACACGGAGATAGTTAGAAATAAGAACAAACTGAGGATTTCCAGGAAATATTAAAGCAGGACGACAGGAAATATTAGATTCAAACTGGTGTTCTGAGGAGAATAAATAACAGGTTGTACTCTGTTTATCAAGCTGGTGTCTTCTGAGACAAATATAGATGAAAAAAATGCATTTTAAAATAGATTTGCAGAGGTTTTCAGTGGATTGTGCTTGGCCAGCATCTCTCCCAGAGGTCGGAGAGGGAACTTCCTCCACGTTGTTCCTGTGTCTCTCCCTCTTTCTCTTTTTAGATTCATTTTTACTCTATCATCATCTCTCCTGTTCTATGTTAAATTATTTATTATTAGCCCCTGGTACTGTAGGTGCATAAATATCAATAATATGAAAAACATAATTAAGATTTTCCACATTTATTTTGTGATTAAATTTGATGATTTTTTTTTTTACATTTTGCATGCATTTCTGATGCTTTTATCCCACTGTGACCATAGAAATGATGATGAAAGATTCAAATGGAAGTAAATGCATGCATTCAAATTTATTTAAATATTGTACAACCTCACCTGATTATTAGTTTGTCATTGTGACTTACTGGATCAACATTTTGCACACAAAAAAACACACAAAAAGACATTAAACACACAAAAAAATTACAAAAAACTACAAAAACACACAAAAAACATTACAAATAACACAGAAAAACCACAAAGAATTACAAAAACACATAAAAAACACAAAAAACACATAAAAACACAAAAAACACATGCACCATGCAGCAAATCAAACAATCACAATAAATAAATAAACTATGAGATTTTTCTGCAATGTTCCTGCAGATTCACCTCAAGAAAAAGTGTTTAATCGTCTTCCTTCCTAACCGAATTTCCCTTCGGGGATGAATAAAGTAATCTATCTATCTTTTGCTTCAAACGGACACAGAGGAACAACAGTGCAGATCATCAAAGAAACAATCAGAAGCTGCATCGATGACAGACGGTTCAGAGGGTTCAAAGGTCCAGTACGTGCAAAAGTAAAGCAGTTATTGTTCTTTTCTTTGATGCAAAATGAGCTTGGAACTGATAATAAGTTGCAAAATACGGAAATTGTCATAAAACATTTGTATTAAACTAAACTAGCAGGCTGAACTCTACTGTTTCCTGACCTCAGGAAAGGCGTTTTGGTGCCTTAACCTCAAAACAGCAACATTATTTTTAAGTTAGACATGTTTTACCGTTGCTGATACTGATTTTAGATGGGAAATTAATTTATAACTCATATGGAGGCAGATAAAGTAATTTCTTTGAGCTGGAATGAAAATAAACCTTTTTTATGTAGATTGTTCAACGAATCTTCAACATTCTGCAAATGCAGCCAGAGAGTTACTTTCACAAACGTAAAACTTTATTGAATAATATTTAACATTATTATACATTATACAAACAATTTTATAAATGATAAGTGAGAAAAATGCAGAATAAATATGAATGGGGAAAAAAAGCTAAATCAACATCATTACTGTTCAGTTTCAGTCAGTTTCTGACTATTTAAAAATAAATAAATAAAAATAAGAGTCAACTCTGACTAACTGACTAACTAACTTGCTATTATAAAACTTTTTATCATTTATAGAAATCCAAAAGCCAGACTTTGGCCCAGAAGAACCATGTGAAAACAAAAGAAAACAATGTGATTCATCGCAGAACTTTCGTGCATCACATTTTTCGTAACTTCTGTTGCTCACCTCATGAATATTTAGCTTCCAGCATTTACGTAGATTTATTTCCTGTTTAAACTGTCTTTTACAACGCCTTACACCTAGGTCAGGGGTTTCGTAGCCTAAATTCACAGAAACTGCAGCTTTTTTTTAACGTGTTTGTATAATTACGTTTTAAAGCAGATCAAGTTTTCTGTTTGTTTGTCAGCAGAAGAAAAACTACAGGCCCAATTTTCCTGAAACTTCGTAGCGTAGGATAAGAAAGAACCCTTTAAATCAGGGGTCTCAATGTCAAATTACCTGGGGGCCACTGGAGGCATTATCAAAATGACCAAAAACAGACACAAAATTACTAAAAAAAAAAGACACAAAATGACAAAAAAAGAACAAAATGACAAAAAAAAAATACACAAAATTATCAAAAAAGACACAAAATGACTGAAAAAACACTAAATTACTTTGAAAAGACATACAATTACAAAAGAAGACACAAAATGACCAAAAAATATACACAGCGTTACCATAAAAGACACAAAATTATTTTAAAAAAGACACATAAAGACCAAAAAAGACACAGAATGACAGGAAAAAAACTAAATTACTTAAAAAAGAAACTAAATTACTTAAAAAAGAAAACTAAATTAATTAAATTTAATTTAATTAAAATTATTTAAAAAAGACACAAAAATATATTTTTTAAAAGACACAAAATTACCAAAAAAAGTGATTAAAGGGACCTTCCACACACAACACAGTAAAGTGCCATTCATATAAAACTCACATTAAACTTTCATATCAAGGTGGGGGCCACAAGATATCGTCACGAGGGCCGAAATTGGCCTGCAGGCTGCAACTTTGAGCCCCATGGTCTAAATGTTGGACAAACTAACTATTTTCCTCTGTGATTTGGGCCTCAGCAGAGCTCTCGTCTACTTTCTTCATCTGGTTTGTGCAGCAGCAACACCTGAGAATGTGAATTACAGCGAACAGTGCAAACAATCTGTCCCGCTGAGATAAAGTTACACAGCGTGAAATCAGACGTGTTTTGACTGGAGCCGACAGCGAGAGGAAGATTATCACACAGCGGGGAAAGTGAGACATTTCCTCTGAGCTCTGAGGCCAAATTCACTGTTTGATTTATCCTTTTAATTCAGTTAAATAACTGGGAAGGGGTTTAGAGGTGATTACTCTATTTTCTACTTTATTTTGAAGCCACTTCTTACATATACATCTTGTTTTTTAGCAATAATTTGACATATTAAAAGATATTCTTACAATCTCATATCTTTAATGAAGTGACAATCAGTTAGCTTAGCTTAGCATAACGACTGGAAACAGAGGGAAACAGCTAGCCTAGCTCATATAAAATAAAGAAATTAAGTCGATCTTATAGAAAGAAGTTCTGTTAGATCGACTTCATTTCTTTAAAAAAGCCCACAAATTAATATTACATATCTTATTTATTTGTTTTGTACAAACACAAGATTTGTAGGGACTTTTTGCAGTTGAATCATTTGCATATTGATGAACTTTTGAAGTGTTTGCAGCAACTTTTAACGCTTTAAAGCCAAGTGTATCATATAAAGTCATAATTATTAGATTTAAAAAGTCATAATTATTAGATAAAAGTCATAATTATCAGATTTTAAAAAAGTCATAGTTATTAGATTAAAAAGTCATAATATCATATAAAAAGTCATAATTGCTAGATAAAAAGTCATAATTATGAGATAAATGTCATAATTATTAGATAAAAAGTCATAATTATGATATTTAAAAAGTCATAATTATGAGATAAAAAAAATCAAGGCTTAAAGCTGCACCTTACTCTAACTTTGATGTTTAATATTGAAGTCAAATTTGATGATTCTCTGCTGCATTAATATCAGATTTTTTTATACAATACTCAACTTAAAAAGCAGAATCTTTGAGATGAGACTGTCTAACGTGTGGAGCCTGTCAGCTGCTGCTGCTCCGCTGTGTCTACAGTCACATGCTGACAGCCTGGAGCTTCATGACTCAGTGGACATGGTGAATAATGGAGCTTCCTCTGGCTGGAGGAGACACAGAGAGGAGGAGACACAGAGAGGAGGTGCAGGAGGAGCTAATTGGTCACACTCCTCTGGTCAGGGAGAGTCTCCTCGGGGAGAGAAGAAACATAATTCAGTGATGAAAGTGTGACAGTTTCCTTCACGCAGCATCATCACAGAGAGGCCTCATCACTGAGCCGCAGCCAATTACACACACACACACACACACACACACACACACACACACACACACACACACACACACACACACACACACACACACACACACACACACACACACACACAACCCTCACATCACACACGAAACACTCTGTTTCTCTGTTTCTCTGACTGAAATAAAGTTTTAAAGAACTATATATTTGGTCAGTGAAGTGTGTGTGTGTATGTGTGTGTGTGTGTGTGTGTGTGTGTGTGTGACGCCTCGGGCTTTTCACACTGCAAAAAGTCAGCTCTTAACCCTTTATTATTATTATTTTCTCTTAGGTTTATTAAGTTTACTGATATACTGTATGTTTTATGTAGTAATTATGTTTGATGTGTTTGTGTCTAGTTTAGTTTTAATGTTATTTAATGTGTTAAAGTTCTTATTTATCATTGTTTTATTTATTTATTTATTTATTTATTGAGGTTTGTTTTGTGATTTTGTTGTTGTTGTTCTTTTTCTTTTCTTTTCTTTTTTCTTTTTTTACTGTGTTTGTCCATTGGTGATTTATGTTGTGTTTTGTTTAAATTAATTAAAATAATAATAGCGTAAAATAATTGTAGCGTAGGATAAGAAACAACAAACAAACTGTGAATTATCTTTTAACCCTCAGGAGTCCATCTATTTATTGAAAATACACGTTTTATTACAGTAATAACTTTATTTATATATAATATGTAGACAAGCTGAGAAAACCAGTTAAAGTTCAATCATAGGAGCTTTCACAGTGTGACATTTATGTTTCTAGACCATTTTCAAAATGTGAATTTTCTTTCTACTATGAAAAACTATTACTATTTTTTAATTTAAATGCAAATCGATTTTTTTGTAGTTTTATTATGTATTATTTTTTCTGCTGGTTTTGTGTGTATAAATGGTAAAAAAATAAATAAAAAAAGGTCCATTTCCATAGAAACCTGTGTCTTTTGTTTGTATTTTGGGTTCCTGGCAGCTTTATACTTTGTTAAATAAAATAAAATGAAAAATCTGACTGATAGCCAAGTTTGTGTGGAGAAAAAGGAGCCGTGCATGTGATGTAAGGACAGACTGAAAGATGCTAAACAGAAACAGAAAAGAATGCAGAGGAAGTTGACAAATTTGAACCAAAATCTCCTGGACTTCAGAGGTTTAAAAGCCGCCCCCATAGAAACTCATCCCGAGTCCCTGCAGGTCTCGAGTTACCTGATGAATAATGAACGAGTCTCGCTTGGTGACAGGATCCACCGAGTGAACTCGCCGTGAAACTGAGAACTTCATTCACATCTCATTGTGAACACCAGCAGCAGCTCCGTCTGCTCTCGGAGCTTCATCAAGATTAGACCAAAGTGACACTTCTGACACTCGGCTCGCTGCTGATCCGGCTTTCAGATGTCACTCAGAGCCAAGTCCCACACGGACCTGCAGACGGCCGGGGGGTCCCCGTTAGACGACAGCCTGTACAAGTCCTTCTCCATGAGCAGCAGCAGCGTGCACAGGGGCGGACGCTTCCCCAACGGTGCAGCCGAGGAGGTCAAAGGTCTCTGCAGGCCGAGCAGGAGGCCCGTACGGGTGGTCCGCCCCGTCAGCGCCGTCAGCTCCAACGGCACCTTCCTGCAGATCAACCACCTGCAGGGAGAGCTGGTCCGCAAGAGGAAGGTAAGGAGGGAGAGAGCATCATAATACTGGTTCCAGAGTCATTTTAGAGCAGGAGGGGCACAATTTTTCATGGACACTACCACATGTTTGATTTGCAAGTTCTGCAGAAATATGGCGGTGCAACATCGAGGGAATGAAAGAGGACCTTCTCCCTCTGAATGTACGATGGGCTCATTCTAATCTAACAAAAACACAACATTTCTTAGTTTTAAAGGTTATAAACTAGAAATAACTTTAACCCATTTAAGGCGGGAAAGCATTAACGCATTTCTACCATTAAAACCGGGGGCGCTGTTGCGTTATTCTACCATTAAAGCCGGGAAAGCAGATACGTCATTTTGTAGTATTTGTAGTTTTTTTCCACCTATTTTCGGTCTCTTGGCCAATGAAATGCATCAGAATTCTCTTCTGCACATTTTTGCATATAATTTGAACTCGGTAAATTCTTCACTAAATTTGTTGTATTGTACATAGTATATTGTATATTGTTAAATGTCTTTTTCTTAGATTGTTTATTTTTTATCTTTATCTTAAAGGGAAATCATTTTGTGTGAAAATTTTGTGGTCGGCTGTAACAAAGAAATTTCCCCGCTGTGGGATTAATAAAGTCAAATCTCATCTAATACATGTGGGAACTGGTTTTAAATAGTTTTATTCTGGTTTTATTCTTCTAGTGTCGCAATACAACATGATTTTTAAAAAATCTTTATTGAAGGTTTGGACAAATAAACTTCTCATGAAAGCCAAAGGTATAAGCTCTCCAATACTTTTTGAATTTAATTTCTATCTGCTACAGAGGCTGAAAAATCTATTGTTTAGTAGAAGCATTGACACTTCTGCTGAATTTCCAGAAAAACTTCAGGTTTTAGGGGGTTATTTTAAAATCGCCCATAGTTTTCCAGGCGTTTTAGGCATAAATGGGTTAATATGAATGTCAACTTCTATTTCTGCCAATAGATCTCCATAAATCCTTCACTCTGGTCATTTAAAATCCCTGATTTATTATTGTTTTTCTTCATAATTATGAAGTTAATCTCTAAAAAATTCCTTTGTACACAGGAAACAGTGCAGCCATGACTCATGACTGAGTGTTGAAGTATTTAAAATAATGACTAGTAAGTGGATGACTCAGCGCTGCTGTTGCTAGAAACATATCTTAAAAAGGAAATGCCTAATAAATGCCTTTAGTTTGCGTGCACCGCAGCAGATTGTTTGATAACTGCCAGCTTCCTTCAGGTGCTGATGAGACATTCTGCCAGAAACTCACACAGTAAATTCATCAGCCAGACTCTGACTCGCTCTCATCACTTCATCTCTTTTTTATTTTCTCATGAGTCTGTCGTTGCACTTCTGCAGCCTCACCGTTCTCGCAGTAAATCAGTAATCGTGTCGGTGATGTGAAGCATTAAACTGCTGCTGCTGCTGTGCATGTGGTTGTTTCTCCGCGGCACAGATGAGGTGATGAAAGCTCATCATGGGAAACACATGCTGGAAAAACACAAACTGAAATTTGTTGGTTCAAAGTCGAGACTGAGAGGAAAAGCTACAGGACAGATAACAGCGCCCCCTAGTGGAGACTCTGCAGCCTGCAGGATAAGAGAAAGCTTCTTTATGCTGCTTTGCAACCTTAAATATTATTTATATTTATTAGTATTCTTTTTTTTTTATATATAGATATAGATATAAAGATATAGATAATTTTGGCCTTTTAATCATATTACATGATGAGATTGCCCAGTTTTTATTTAATTGTAGTTATTATTAATAATAAACAAATAAAATGAAAATATGTAATAATAATAATAATAAGAAAAATAATATGATGTAATCATAAACTTATTTTATAGCTCAAAGTGTTTGACAATAAAAAATAAATAAAAAAATAAATATAATAATAAATATAAAATAAAAAATAAATGCAAGAAATAACAACAAAGGAGAATAAAATTAGACAATATATATATTTCAATTATATATAATTGAAAGAAAAAAATAGAGATCACCGAGAATAATAAAATGAAAGAAGTACATAAAAAAAGCTAAAGGAATTGTAAAAAAAAAACTTTTTTTTTTTTTTAAATGTTTAAAGGTTTAAAAAGAGCCTGCCTTCCCAATAGGTGTAGTTAATAGTAATATAATGTAATAATAAACATTATTTATAGCTCAAAGTGACTGAAAATAAACAAAAAAAATGAACATAAATTAAATTAAATAGTACAAAACTAAAAAAGTAGGTTTTCCAGCTACATTAAAAATGTTTACAGAGCTTAAATCTCCCATAGCTTTTGTCTGGTCCATCACTGTGGAGATAGTTAAAAAAAAAGAGAAAAAACTCTGCTCTTCTGTTTGTGTTTATAGCTATGTGAGATCTGAGAGCTTGTGAAGGATTATAAAATGAGTTTCTGTGATATAGGCCGGTCCAAAAAAAACCAAAAACGTGAAATAATCACTGAATCTGTTCTAAGTGAAGATAAAACTAAAAAAAGATTTAAAAAATGATCTTGTTTTGGTCAAAAGTTAGGCCACACAGTTCTCAATATGTTTCCAGTTTTGTCTTTTGGTAGATTTGTAAAAACAGAAGTGCAATAATACAAACTATTTAAAAAATAAAAGCATGAACACATTTCATCTCATCGTATAGGACAGGAACAGTGCAATAATACAAGTAATAAAAGTAATAAAATCCTGATTTAGCAACCTTCTTTATTTCTGAAGAAAAAAATGTATTCTGAATCTCGTTGTCCTTTATAGTGATGAAAAACTGCATTACTGATTAAAACAGCTACTAAATGATAAGCTGACAGGTGTCCGGCTGCTGTTTAAGGTAAACTAAACAGATCTCAGTCACTTCCCAGAAAGAACTTAAAGGTTACAGGCTGAAATGTTGATCAAACGTTAACAAGAAGCCTTAAATGGTAAAAGAATTATTAATAAAAATGTCTTATTTGTGGAAACATTGTTCCCTGATGGATAGAAGGATATAATATATTTCTTACAGTCAGTGTGGATGTAAACTCTCCGCAGGAATGCGAGGATCTGAGGAAAGAAAACAAGTACCTGTCCAACGAGATCCACATGGAGCGGATCATGATGCGATCGGAGAACGAGCTGACCATGAGGAACCTCAGGAACCTGAACCAGGAGCTGCAGGCTCAGGTCAAAGAGGTACGCACACAGGGAATCAACTCAGGAGATAAGAAAACAGTTTTATTAAAAGAATATTTACAAAATGTAAGCATTACAGAATCAGGAGAGGCTAAAATATCTTGTATATTAGTCTGTATGAGTAAAGCTACAAATTTCCCATAATGCAACCCTCTGTTCCACCTGGTTAATGCCAGTGGTTTAATGAACGTGTCACCCTCCACAGCTACAAAAAACATAAACAACCCTGATTCCAAAAGAAGCTGGGATGCTGTATAAAACATAAATACATGAGAATAAATGAAATAATAGAATTTTATATTACCAAAACAAAAGTTTGATTATTAACCTCTTAAAACTCGACTGCCTGGGTAGGTTTAGGAGTAGAGAAAGGGTTAGGATTAGAACAAAACAAAAAAAAAAGTGCCAAAGCTAATAGAAGAAAATACATAAAATACATGTATGATGTTTAATTTGAAAGGTTACATCAGGGCCGGCTCTAGGCATAGGAGACATAGAGCGCCATCTGCTGGAGAAACAGATAAACAATGACATTTTCTCACTTGTGGTGCTGAGTCACGTGACGTGTGTTCATTGCCTTGCCCCCCTTTAGACGGTCAGATCGCTGTCACAGAGGTCAGGTCAGGTCAAGTGACAGACACGTTATGTTTTCATATATCTTGAAAGATGAAACGACCATCAAAGCTCTCCGATGCACTGAATATTAAGTTAACTGGTTCTTATTTCTATCTTATTACTTAGACGGGGCAGATGCATGTATATGTATAGGGCTATATAAACTATATGTGTGTAAATGTTTATATGTACATTTGTGTAATGGTGTCTATGTGAGTGTGAGTGTGTGTATGTATATGTATATGCATCTAGCCTATGCTTTTGTAGTTTATGTTGTTTTGTAGTTTATGTTGTTGTTTATGTTGTTTATGTTGTTGTTTATTTTTCGGTTCGAAAAGAAGAATTAATAAAAAAAAAGAAAGAAAAAAATCCATTCATGTTGTACAGTAGCTCAGTGTCATGTTACCTCTGGACACAAAGACAGGCCTCTAATGTTTCACATCACTACAGTATACACACACACACACCTCTCTGTCTGTCTGTCAGCTGAAGCAGAAGCTGTACCACAGCCAGCAGAGGGCGGCGCTCTGCTCTCGAGCTGCAGACGAGGCGGAGGGCAGCAGAGGAGAGGCGGAGAAGAGCCGGGCCCTGGCCGAGGCTCGGGCCCTCGGGAGCCAGCGGGACAGGGAGGCGGCGGTGGCCGACAGGAGCCGCCTGAGCGACGAGCTGCAGCAGCTGAAGAATGAGGTGTGACACGGATATTGTCAAAATGACCAAAAAAAGGCACAAAATTACAGAAAAAAACTAAATTACTTAAAAAAGACACAAAATGACCAAAAAAAGACACAAAATGACAAAAAAAGACACAAAATTATTAAGAAAATGACACTAAATGACCCAAAAAAAGACCCAAAATGACCAAAAAAAGAAATAACATTACTAAAAAAGACACAAAATGACAGAAAAAAAACGAAATTACTTTAAATAAACACAAAATAACTAAAAAAAGACACAAAATTACTAGAAAAGACACAAAATGACCAAAAAAGACACAAAATTATAAAAAAAATGACACAAAATGACCAAAGAAAAGACACAACATTATTAAAAAAGACACAAATAAACAGCGGGACAGGGAGGTGGCAGTGGCCGACAGAAGAAAGAGGTGTGATACAGATATCGTCAGCTGATCTGCACATCCTGAAACAAGCTGCTAGTGTCAGAACAGAGATGATTAGAGGCAACATGAGTGTGACTGTAGTGCAACATGTAATGTATACGCTGCTCGGTGGATGTTACACTGACTGTAACTTCATCCTAAAGTTTAGCTGCAAATTAAACCTACAGTAGCTGCAGAACAGAGTGGTGGGAAGTAACTCAAGTACTGTACTTAAGTACTGGAGTATTTCCATTTTATGAAAAATCTGTAAAAAAGCAACGCCACGCAGTTGTTTTCAGTTGTGGGGGCACTCCCATAAATTGATCCCCTTTGCAGAACAAAACACGTTGTCATCATGCGGGAAAACTTTAAAAACAAACAGTGATATAAGATCTTCAAATTGATTTTCCTCCGCACTTGAAGCCAGCAGCTCTCTGCAGAACATTGGGTGAGAGGAAAAACACAAAACAAATACACAAATAAATAAACAACTCATCATCATTTCCATTATAATGCATCGATAAACGGAGCAATGAGCTCCAGATAACGTCCCTTTAACCAGATTGGCTCCAGATGGAGTTCCTCCTCTCTGTTATCAGCCGGAGCAGAAACAGGATGCAACATTATCACCAGGCTGAATTCATTCAATTAGGACCTGTGAGATTCATTTGATTTGATACTTGCCCTTTTCCCTTTCTGCAGCACACTGATCTGCAGCTCCTGCTGGCACAAGCAGAGAAGAATTACTTTGAGACGAAGCTGAAGCTGGACCGGGTGTCTGGAGAGAAACAGGCTCTGCTGCAGGAGAACGGCAGCCTGCAGGGAGACAGAGACGACCTGCGACACAAACTGAGGCAGATCACAGAGGAGAATGTGCAAATTAAACAGAGGTGGGTATGATAAATATGTTTTGGGACTTAAGCCTCTGGGGTCTACGAAAGCGCCGGAGCACAACTTCTTCATGACGTCAAAATAAGACACAAAATTACCAAAAAAGAAACAAAATGACACAAAATGACTAAAAAAACCCACAATATGAATAAAAAAGACACAAAATGACTACAAAAAAGAGACAAAAATGACCAAAAAAGACACGAAATGACAAAAAAACCCCACAAAATGACCAAAAAAGACACAAAAAGACATAAAATGATTAAAAAACCCCACAATATGACTAAAAAAGACACAAAATGACTAGAAAAAAGACACAAAAATGACCAAAAAAGACACAAAATGACTAAAAACAAACTGTCAATGGCACGAATACATTTTGCTGCATCTTCTTGAGCTAAGATCAAGTGAAATCCTTATAAAATCTGTTGGAGTGTAAGAAGGTAATGGGTCAAGGTTTGACTAAATAAATGCATTTTGAAACCCAAGCAAGACAATGCAAAGAGTTGAACTGATAGTAGACTTTGACAGAGTTATAAACCTTATTTTAACCCTCTGGGGTTTGAGCCTATTTGCTCTTTATATACCACATAATATTTATTATACCCATGTTTGGTATTTGGTATTTTCTCAGCGCAGCTTCAACATGATCTGACTATTATTTTTTTCACTTTAACCCACTTTATTAACATATTGAGCTCAAAAATACATCATGAAAAATCATGAAATCTGAAATAAAATTATACGATTTATGACAATAAAATCCACAAACATGCTCAATGAACTGTTTATAAGGATTTCAATTGATCTTATCTCAAGAAGATGCAGCAAAATGTATTTGTGCCATTAATAGTTTACATAATATTCTGCATTTATTTTGTTAATCACCCTAAAGGAAGGCGCTACATACATTCTAATGTTAATTATTATTACTTCAGACTTGCATATTCTAAGTAGATATAAGTTGCTTTTTACTGTTCTGCCTTTTTATTTTCTAATTGACATTGCTGTAGCTAAAATTTGGAAATCGGGTGCACACCAGGGCTCTACCCTGGGTCCTATTTAGTTTTATTTATATATCATTTGCTGGCATTCTGAAGTGTAGTCTCTTCAAAGTAAGTTGTTATCATTAATCATTTTTTTGACTAAATAAATGCATTTTGAAACCCAAGCAGAACAACGCAAAGAGTTGAACTGATAGTAGACTTTGACAGTGTTATAAACATTATTTTTATTTTAAGAAGGGAAGTTGGAACAATGTCTGGGGGCCTGCGGAGGGATGTTTAAAGTTCACAGTGTCACCAACTTCTCGTGTATAAAGAGGAAAAGCTCAACAGCCGGGGTGAATGTCAGACCTGATTGTAGCCTCTTATCAAGAAAGAGTACAGTGGGAACGTCCTCCGCCTATAGGAAGCAATAAATCCTCACATAACAGCAAACTGTGTCACAGCACGGAAAATCACTGTCAGAAGAAATTCACATTAGCGAGATTTTATGAGGGTCCAGCATCAGGTCACTTTAAATGATTTCTTCTGTTCTGAAGTCTCAATTTGGTCAAATACATCTTGTGTTATTTGTGACCACCCAGGGGCTCTACACCTCTATTAAACATAAAGGACATATTTCTGCTTTGTGTAAAACTGTTTGATTCTACATCAAGTTTTCAGAAGATGAATGGTGCATTTCAAAAACTCTCTTCAAAGTAAAAACCCCATTAAATCACATTTATTCACCTTCACTTGGACATAAATATTCACTTGGAAATATAGGTGGTCTCTATGCAGGGTCAGTGAACCTGGACCATACTTCAAAGGCCTAAAAAAATCCTAAATCCAGATGTTCTTATTATCATAGATTTATCCAAACACATGACATGACTGGGCTGCACAGGTACAGCAAAGAGATTTACAAGTGCAGCTTAAATAGCCTGTTGGTTTGATTTACTTGCTGACATTCAGCTTGTTTTTGGATCTGCATGAAAGTGTAATGACTGATTTTCATTCTTATTTCAGACAAGGACGTGTAGTCATGAGATATATAGCTTTTTGAAAACACACGATGAGTTTGCACTGAAGTGAACTGTAAAATAGACGTCACAAGATTGGAAAAAAGGGATTGAAAATGGAGAAAAAAACCTGTATAGTTAATCCTCTGGGGCAGGGATGAGCAACTTAAATGCAGTAACTTAACATATTATTACTTAACATATTTTAGCTACAGCAATGTAATTTAGAAAATAAAAAGGCATAACAGTGAAGAGCAACTTATATCTACGTAGAATATGCAAGTCTAAGTAATTATAAATAACAGTAAAATGCATGTAGCACCTTCCTTTCAGAGTAATTAACAAAATAAATGCAGAATATTATGTAAACTATTAATGGCTTGAATACATTTTGCTGCATCTTCTTGAGCTAAGATCAATTGAAATCCTTATAAACAGTTCATTGAGCATGTTTGTGGATTTTATTGTCCTAAATCGTATAATTTCATTTCAGATTTCATGCTTCTTTGCATTGTTTTGCTTGGGTTTCAAAATGCATTTTTTTAGTCAAACCTTGACCCATTACCTTCTTATATGTACCTTCTTACACTAAAACAGATTTTATAAGGATTTCAATTGATCTTAGCTCAAGAAGATGCAGCAAAATGTATTTGTGCCATTGATAGTTTACATAATATTCTGCATTTATTTTGTTAATCACCCTGACAGGAAGGTGCTACATACATTTTACTGTTATTTATCATTACTTCAGACTTGCATATTCTAAGTAGATTTAAGTTGCTTTTTACTGTTCTGCCTTTTTATTTTCAAATTTACATTGCTGTAGCTAAAATTTGGAAATCGGGTGCACACCAGGGCTCTACCCTGGGTCCTATTTAGTTTTATTTATACAGTATCATATGCTAATACCAAACATGTGTATAGTAAATATTATGTGGTATATAAAGAGCGAACCTGGTCTCACAGGAATCTGTGAAATAGCCACAGAGTTTCCTCACAGTTCTCTCATTTTTAGTGAAAAAAATCAATATTTTGACTTAGTTTCTGCATAAAAAATGGATTTTGATCACATTTCTAGCGAGAAATATATGTTTTATTTTCTAAATATTCACTCAGTGAATGTACATAATCACTTAGTATGTTGGAATAGCCACGGGATATGTCATTAACTTGCATTGTAGCGAAATCCGTGTCAGTTTCACGAAAATTTGAGTGATTCCGTGGCTATTCCACGGATTTTGAGCTAAGCAAATCCGTGGCTATTTCACGGATTCCTGTAAGACTATGTTGTAAAGAGTAAATAGGCTCAGGCCCCAGAGGGTTAAGCCCAATCAACAACAAAAATAAGACAGTTTGTCTGATAATTTTTTGTAGCACTGCCGCAAAAAATGTGTTGTTTTTTTTTTTTGGGATGTGATTTCAGGGAGATGAATTCGAGGCGCAGAGCGATGGCGTCGGAGGAGGAGAGCAAAAAGGCGAACCAGGCTCAGCGGGAGGCCGAGGCAGAGAGACGTCTGGCTGAGAAGGAACGGCAGGAGAGGACGGCCGAGTGTCTCAGCTGGAGGGAGAAACACCAGGAGTTAGCCGACAGCTTCAGAGCTCAGGAGGACATGAAGGCCCTGAGGCAGAACAAAGCAGTAAGAGAAGGTCCATGTTCCTCACAACTCAGAACCACTGGTCATCATCAGTGAATGGGACAAGAAGGAGATGTGGTTCTCTTTCTGTGGTTCAGACTATAGACAGGTCCCAGAAAGTCTTGCAAAATATAACTGACACATATCTGAACACAGTATTCTGATTCTAATTTGGCTGGGTGGTTAATAACACTTTTTTCCTGTGGTGCGGAAAACTTCAGGTCACAAACAGTACTGTGCAAAAGTTTAAGGCAGGTGTGGGAAAATGCTGTAAAATAAGAATGCTTTCAAAAAAAGAAATGTTAATAGTTTATTTTTATTAATTAACAAAATGCAAATTAAGTGAACAGAAGAAAAATCTACCAGCATTGATTCTTCAAGGCATTTTTTCAACACCTGCTTAAGACTTTCATTTCATTTTTTCTTTTTTATTAATTCTTCTTTTCGAAGCGAAAAAATAAACAACAACATAAACAGCATAGCCTAGATGCATTTACATACACATACTCATATAGGCACCATTAAACAATGTACATAAACATATAAACATTTACACACATACAGTATATATAGCCCTATACATATACATGCATCTGCCCCATCTAAGTAATAAGATAGATATAACTTTTGCACAGTAATGTATATATTTTTGCTTTACCCAAACTTTAAAGCAACTAGAAGGGATTTATTATTATTATTATTATTATTATTATTATTATTATTATGTGTTGTTTTTGGCGCCCCCTGTGGACAAACACAGCAGTTTCTATGCTCACCAGAAGAAAGCATATTTGGCTGAATGTACACTTGTTTTGCAAGCGAGTGAAATAAAAATTCAGCTTATTTCAATAATTTTTTTTCTTTTTAAATACAGCTGTTTGCAGGATGCATAGAGATTAGTTCAAATATCTATTTGTGGCTGTGTAAGTGTAATAAATATGATATGATGATGGCAAAACAAAGCAAACTTTGTTTTAGCCACCAACATTAATTCATATATTGATATAAAAACACGTCTCACATTGCATTTCATAAAATAGACTGATTACATACCTGTCTAAGAGGAAGAAGGTCAATACAGGATCAGTTTTGAATCATTTCAAATGCAACAATTCTCCTTGTTTTTTTTGTTTTTTTGCCCTTTTAGCTATTTTTTGGTTCCTCTCTTTGCTGATCCTGCCCCAGTATCAGCCATAATCACTAAATATATCATCATTTTCTGCAGAAAAATCTCCTCCTGTTTCCTTTAACTGGCTAAAGTACCACTAACTGCAAAACTTGCCTGAGAAAACTTAAATACAGGCTCTTCTGTACTGGTGCTATCAATCATTTTATCTCATTTTGTGCAGAATTGGACCTGGGGACAGACATTAAGAATAACTTTAGAGAAATAGCCAGTCTTCATGATAATGGTCTCATTTGCTTATGTAAATCATATAGACACATTAGTATTTGATTTAAACTATTGCATAAAAGGAAACTGTAGCTTCTTAAAAAGTCATCTGCTTGTAACACCAGTAAATGGCATACAACATTTTCCATATTTGTTTTTGTATTTAAATGTAATAACTGTCTGTTTAGTGCATTTTTAAGGTAAATATTATGTCTGTTTCCCCACAGTGTCAGGCCAACATCAAGAGTTATTTCCTCTGCATGACAGAAAGCGATCAACGGGTTAAAATTCTCAAAAATCAAGACGGGAACCCGAGAAATTTTACGGTGAGTTGACTACTTTTTATTTTATTTCATTTTTTTTCATTATTTTATTTCCCACATAAAGCACTCACATGACAAACCACAGCAAAGGGAAAAAATAAACAAATAGCACAACACGCAGACAAGGAATACATCAAAAATAAATAAATAAATAAAATGAAAAATAATAAGTTACCACTGTGTTACCTATACATCTTAGGACATACTTTATTAAACTAAATATATTTCACTTATATGAATGAACAATATAGCCATAATAAGGCACAATTCATTGTTTTGTGTTAAAAAATAATATTTTCTATATTTTTATACATATTTTTGATTCACAAATTCATTACCGTAATGCGTCCAGATAAAAACGTCATGGTTTCCCCACACTTATATACAATACATATTTAATAAACTTTATAACTTCATACACATTTGTTTAAAAATGTATAATTTAACAGAATGTAATCAAACATAATTGTTTTTAACAATGTATAAAGAACAAAATCTGAATGAAAATTGATGAGAAAAAATGGTTAAATGTTACGGTAATGATGGAATCGTTTGCATTAAAATATGTGTATATTTTAATAAAATACATGTTGGCGATACCAGCTACCCTTGAGCATATTTAAGTGGTTGCCAAAGAAAAGAAACTTTTGTTTTTTTTTATTTAAAAATGTGTTACGGTAATGAATTTTGCTCACAGTGTCTGCGGAAAAAATGTGAAAATGTTATATTTTTTAAAACAGATGATAAATTCATATTAAACAGTGACTTTAGATTGTATATGTTATAAAGGGTCAAAGAAAATATGTATTCAGTGCTCTTGGATTTTTGCTATGAGCTGCACCATGTTGATGAGAATCACCCAGCTGTGTTTATGAAGTTATCTCATAATGGTAAAAAATATAAGAGTGTCATATGATTTTGTTCAGGAGGGAGACCCCGTGTTCATCTCCACCCCCGAGTCCAGTCCTGAAGAGCCTGAGAGGAGTTCATCAAGGTAACGCTGCAGCCACCAGGGGGCTCCAGAAACACTCATTACACTAACCAGCTCCAAAATCTCATCTTCTCAAAAACAAACCAAAAATGACAGTAAATAGAAAAATCTTTAAAAAAACCAACAATTTTTAGTTGGAGGACAGACATGCTTTGGCATTATTTTTATTAGAAGCATTTGTGCAGACAATTCTTGACACTTACACAGTGTAGTAATTGGCATTATTATAAAAATAATTGTATTGGTCCAATAGGTAAAAATGGTCTCAATGCATAAAGAAATCTGAATTTAGGCCTTCAAATTATTTTCAAAGCATGAAACCCACCAGAATCCCAGATATAGGATATTAATTCAGTTTGAAGTTATGTTTTAATTTTGCACAATTATCTTATTCTGTTAACTCTATGTAGTCTTGGGCTATTTTGTCCATTTTTTAATCATTTTCATCCTGCCTGTATACACCACTTAAAAGAAAGTTTAAATGCCATGTTGGTCTATTTTTTTCAGCCCAACCTCACCTATGTATAGACCTAATAATATTTTTTTCATCCTGACTTACTGGAACCCAAAAGAAACAAAGAAAAAACATTAAATTTTGATTTTGAATCAGGTTGTTTTTTTTTTTACTTCCAAAACACTATCATGCTCAATGAAGAATTGTAAATGTTGCAAATGTGAACAAAGGTGTCAAATCTAACATATAAGAGGGTTCCATCCAGTTCTATCATTTTATACTAAATATATTTGAGCTTGTCTCCAGTTTTACTTGGTATATCATCATCAAACTGAAACTGGCCTCATGGAGTTTACAGCCAGAACTTTAGAGGTAAATTTACAGTAGGGCTCCACGCTGCTTTGTTTTCTAGTCTGGATGGAGTCAACAAGTCTGGATTATTTGGAGCTTTTGGAGACTCCACAGGGTTAAAGCCATTATGTGTAAAATCGGTGAAGTTACTGTTGTATACGGAGGTTGTAGATATATAATAATAATAACATAGTAATAATGAAAATAGAGAAAACTGATACTGAAAAAAGTGTCATATTGGTAGACAAAAAAAAACATTACAAAAAAAATGAAAGCAGTTTCTCCTGAATGTGCTCTGTTGCATGTCAAACAGTAAAAATAACACATTTTCTACCTGGATCTCCCCTCAGGACCATGCTGAGGGTCTCGGCCCCCCACACGGGAAGGGACCAGGGCCCGAGTCACTTCGATGAGCTGCCGGCCTTCGAAGGGGGCCGACCGGACTCGGCTCCTTCACGCAGGAGCAGGAAGGTGGTGGATTACTTCTGGATTCCTACAGACCAGGAATAGACCACAATCAACATCTGGTCACAGTAGAGAAGAGTGAGACCTGCTCTGCCTGGTTAGAACAGCGGTGCACAGGAGAGTTTTTTGGAGCCCTTGATAAGTTACAGTAGAGCTGAGATACCAGACCTCCAGGGACCTGGTCCTCTTTAAACATGACAGTCTGCAGTCCATCAGCAGCACATCTTCCTGTTTTCATACTGAGCTGCAGCTGCAACAGTGGTCAGTTCCAACATAGCCTCATTATAACATATTGTGATTTATAGTTTACACACACTAACATTATTATGCCTTGAAACTATTTGGGAAAGCCCAGATGATGCTGTCATGTCTTTGGAAGCTTCTGATAGGTTTATTGACAACATTTGAGTTTATTCGAGACTAAATTAATTTTTAACTTTGACTTACTTGATAAAAATGTTGAACCCAAAAGAAACAAAAGAAAACATAAAATCTGATCTTGAAAATTATATTTCAATACACAGAATTTGAAATGTTGCAAACAGGAATACAGTTTGCAAATATAACATAACAGGTAAAATGAGGATAATCTCTAGTTCTATATTTTTATACTAAATATATTTGACATTATCATTTATTATTATTGACTAAGAGAAAAAATTTGCAGATTTATGAGATTTAAACTGGTGAATCTGCAAGAAAAAAGCCTTTTCCCCACCTTTTTCTCGTAAAATCAGCAACTTTTTTTCTTGTAGATTTGCCACTTTAATCAAGTAAATTTGCAACTTTTTTCCCTAAATATTTTTATTTTTCCTTGGTATGGACTTTCAAGCCAGAACTTTAGAGGGAAGCTGATGGAAAGACTCAATGTTGCTTCATTTTTATGTCTTCATGTCATGAAGAAATAATGTGCAGGTGGTTTTAATGGACTAATTTTTAGTGACATCTAGGGTTTGTTTGGTGGCATTCAAGGAATCATATTTTTGTACCTTTTTAACACTGGTAAAATGACAGAATCATGCTTTAATTTTCACTTATTAGAGTCCACGACGGTCCAGAGGAAAAGGTTAATTATTCAGTTACTAAAAAATAAATATAGTTGATTGTTTTTAACTAAAAGTGTAGATCTACTACAGTAAATATCTCACCGGTCAGCTGAATCAGATCGAGGTCTTCAGTCTTCTCAGATGTGTGAAGAATGTTTATTCAGTGTTTGAATATGTAAAGAAAAGCTGTTTAAATAAAGTGCAGATCAGCTTTGGTGCTCATGTATTGGACTTTATTGACATTAAAGCAATAGGAGGTGCACAATAATTTTGAATACCTTACAATATGATCCAAATCCATTTGCCTTATACATAAACATGGCTCGTCAGCACAATTCTTGGGTAAAAGTCGTCATTTCATTCTGATTAAGCCGTTACTTACTTACTTACTGAGAGAGAGACAGAGAGGGGGGGGGAATCGATCACAAGCCGTCTAAAAAGGTTTGCTTTTTAACGTTGCCAATTTAAGAAAAAACATTTAAAAAATCCACTTGTTTCCATTTTTTCCCAAAATAAACAGGCCACATTCACACCGTTACTCCTCCAAAACTCCGGGGCGAGACTGAAAGCAAACCTTTTAACAGGCACGGTTCGTTGAGCTGTCAATCCAAATCGATAAAAACAAGCTGGTTTTCTCTCGTTCGTTCTTAAATATTAATACTTGTAAACCATGTGAAGCTTGTTGTAAGAAAGAAAAAAAGTCTGTAAATTTATTGTGCAACTAGGCCAGAACTACATCAAACACTTGAGCGTCTGCGTTGGGCTTTTATATAAGTTCTTAGTAATTTCATTATTATCATCCCAGCACGACAAAAACAAACAAAAGCCCATCTAACTAAGGAGGTAGAAACACAGGCAACTTTGAAACGTTACGGCGGCACACCAATGGTTACGACTCCTTAAAACAGTGTAACATTAGCAGGATCGTGAGTATTGCAACCACTCGTTTAATAGAAGACGAGAAAGAGGGACAGATGACAAAGGGGGTAAAAAATCAAAACAAAAGAAGAAGAAATGCTCGTCATCAGCGACTACGAAGAGCACTTTTATTTAAAAGAAGAAGCTGAAAACGGGATTTTTAAGCAAGCATATGTTGACTAAACACCTTAATAATAATAATTCATCGTGAAATGTTCCGCCAGCTTATGCTTCACTCTCACTTTCCCCCCTTGACATCCATCAAACTTTCTGAAAACAAAAGGCTGAACGCTGATCGCTGCGCTGGGTTTAAATCCCCCTTTTGATGTTTTTTTAAAAAGGATCACATGACTCCAGGCAGGAAGATCACAAAAGCAGCTCACTGATAACACCTTTTTTTTTTCTTATTAGTCTTATTTAACTAGCGTTAGCAAAAAAAAGATGACCACTTATTTAGGATTTATTTAGATCGAGAAGTTTCCTACTGGGAGGGGAAGGGGAGGGGTTCAGATCAGTAAAAATTGTGTGGAAATGAAAAACATGCAATACAGTGAAAAAAAAAAAAATGTTAACAGAAGACATGGTTGAGCCACTCAAGGCTGCAGAATTCATCGGGACACATATCCCAAAAAAAAGAAAAAAAAAGAAATCAAACATCCATTAGGCAACAGATCAATTGATGCTTCTTCGGCCCGTCGCCACGGTAACGCGGCCGGTTACATACACACACGGGGCCCTACGGATAAAAAGCTTTTTTCGGTTTTATGTTTGCGAGACGGAAGCAGCTAAGTGCCATGTTGGTAGTGGTTAAATTAAGAATGGAGTTAAATAAAAAGGACAAAAAGGCGAGTGTACTAATAAAGGTAGCAGAGGTCGATCTTCTACGCCATGATGCTTCGCTCTTGGTTTCTCAATCTGCTTCGTCCTCAGACTCCTCCTCCTCCGCCGTCTCCAGCCAGGTGAGCCACTGGTTCACCTGAGGGGACAGAAAACAACACGTCAACACAATTAGTTTATTTTAAAATAAGAAATATCATAAACATAAATTCCATAAACGCCCAATGTAACGTATATGTCACATCACACATCTTTGAGATTTAGGTCTGTGGTATATCCCCTTTAATTTTCCTTCAAGGATAAATAGGTCTGGGTTCTTATGAGTTAAGAGCTGATATTTAGCCATTTACACATCACGGGCACTTTAACGCATTTTTTCTAAGAGCCAAAAAAATATTAGACCACCCTTGTTTTCTTTCATTTCTTGTTCCTTGTTTAATTTAAGAGCTGATATCTAGACATTTTCAATGTTTTTCTTGATAATGATTTTGGTTATTATCAAGAAAACCATGTTAAATGTCTAGATATCAGCTCTTGAATTAAACTCTTATCAGCTATTTTTGTTGGTATCATTATATTTGTCCAAACAAATGTACCTTTAGTTGTACCAGGTATTAAAATCAACAAGAAATTGAAGAAAAAGTGTGGTCTAATAATTTTTTCCATGACTGTATGTGTTCACATGCTATAGGCTGCTATAAAGTGAATATTTCAAATACGTCTTTAACCCCGAGACAAGACTATGTTCACCAATTCTGTCCCTGGTTTATGTCGTTGAATAATAGCCAAAAAAGAACATCTTTTGGATGTAAAATTCCATCACTTAAATTGACATTTGTGCTAAAAGTTGTGGCCCAAAAAGTGCTTCATAAGCTTCCAGTCGTCTTTGAACATGTAATCAGTTCATCTGTCTAATAATTTTTTCCATGACTGTAGAATCCCTCCCAGCATTACTGTACCTGGAATAAAGATTTTCCTTTTCCAGGGAATTCTTGAGTAATGTCTTCTTTCCATGCAAGGAAGGCTTCTTCTTCAATGATCTCCATGTCGTAGAAGTTGACAAAGTAGCGCAGCAGCATGCCTGAGAGGGAGGAAACATCAAGAAAATGTCAGATTGGTTGCTCTGGTAACTAATGCATTTCCAAGAAAATCTGCACAAGTACTAAAAAATGCATCAAAATCACTAGTAACTAAGGTTGTCAAAAGTATCGATACTAAAACGTTGTATCCAGATACGATACTCATTTTCAAAAGTATCGATGAAAAGTGTTATTTTCTCTCTTGAAGTCCCAGAATGAAGCAGAGAAAAGTCGACTTATCAAGCTTTTTGCTTTTGTGCACAGCATACAAAATATTGTTCTAATTGTTATTGTTTATTGTATTTATTTATATTTTTTGCACTACCTCTTTCTTTTTCTACCTTTTTCTGTCATTTTGTATCTTCTTTTAGTAATTTAGTGTTTTTTTTTTGTCATTTTTTTGGTCATTTTGTGTCTTTTTTTTTTTTTTGCACTATCTCAGACCCTCAGACCTGTTATCATAGTTCCAATTTCTTTTGGCACAACTGTTTTTTATTACAAATATTTAACCTGTGGTTCTGTAAATTTTTACATGTTGCAATTTTCTTGTTGTTAAAAATATTTCTGTTACATTTTGGGGTCTTTGTTTTTATCCTTGTGGTATCGAAAAAGGTATCGAGTATCAAATATTTTCCTGAGTATCGGCATCAAGTTGAAAATTTTAATATCGTGACAACACTACGAGTAACTACAGACAGCTTATCGATCCAGTTCTAGTGGATTCTGCAGGACTTCGGGGTACTGTACCTTTAGGGAAGGCGCTGCTGTTGCAGTGCACCTGCAAGGCGTAGAGGGCGCTGACCTGCAGCTCGGTGTGGTCGTGCAGGAACTTCTGCATGACGGGCTTGAAGGCCAGCAGCAGCTGCTTCTCCTGCTCCAGCTGCTCCTTGGGGGGGGCCGCCAGCTGCTCATCACCCTCCGCCATGCACAGCTCCTGGGAGATGTACTGGAGGAAACTGGGAGGAGGATCACAAGACACCAACAGATTAAAACCTCTGAAGTCCAGGAGAGTTTGGTTCAAATTTGTCAACTTCCTATGCATTAATTTCTGCCTCTGTTTAGCATCTTTCAGTCTGTCCTTACATCACATGCATGGCTCCTTTTTCTCCACACAAACTTGGCTATCAGTCAGGTTTTTCATTTTATTTTAATTAACAAAGTATAAAGCTGCCAGGAACCCAAAATACAAACAAAAGACACAGGTGTCTATGGAAATGTACCTTATTTTTTTAACCATTTATACACAAAAACAGCAGAAAAAAAGAATAAATAAAAAAACGACAAAACAGTCTATTTGCATGTAATTAAATATAGTAATAGTTTTCATTGTAGAAAGAAAATTCATTTTAAAAATGGTCTAGAAACATAAATGTCACACTGTGAAAGCTCCTATGATTGAACTTTCAACTGGCTTTCTCAGCTTGTCCACACATGATATATAAAGTTATTACTGTAAATAAAACGTGTATTTTCAATAAAAAGATGGACTCCAGAGAGTTAAAGAGACATTCATCAAAAATCGGATCGTTTCCAACCTGTGGGATTGCATTTCTCTCATTTTATGCAATAAATAAAAAAAGGTCCACCAACATTTATACCGTTCCTTGGAACAATTTTGCAATTACTCCACTTTCATAAATGTGATCAGGCAACTATTTTAAATTTGACATTAATAAACTTTTCTATGAATTTCTAATTTATTGAGATGCAACTGTAATTTTTTTTTCTCCCAGTAATCAACAATAGTTGTATCCTTATTTTATGCAAACAATACATGTAAGTTTAGCTCATGGGACAATCTGGTCAAAAAACACTTTCTTTCACTACTTATTGAACTGAATTTAGATCCAATTGAGCCTCACAATTCATCATAATTGGTGATAAACTAGCTGTGCTGCTACCTGGTCATGAGGATGTTGACGAAGCCTTTATCGGTGTGAAGCTTGGGAGAGATGTTGTCCTTTATCCACTTGTAGATGGACTGTGGAGAGGGATCTGCCTTTATCTGTTTCAGCAGCTCCTTCTCCAGCTTCAGCAGCGGGAACAGGAAGCTCAGGCCCTTCCCCTCCAGGATCTCCAGCATGCGGTCTTTGTTCTGATCGATTTCTGCCAAAAAAAAACCAAAACAGTTATTCAACAGGTCAGAGGAAACAGCCTGTCCACCTACTAGGTGATCGATTCTCAAAAAAGTATCGATACTAAAACGTTGTATTCGGATACGATACTCGTTTTCCAAAGTATCGATATTTGGCCGTGTTATTATTAGCCATTAGCTGCAGCTAGCAATTAAAGGCTGATGTCACGTTAATGATTATAAACAACGTAAATAAATAAATCAGACGTGTAGTACGCCCATATTACATTAATTGACACAGTGTCAGTATAATAAGCATTAAGAGTTAATAAGTTTACATAAATGTTGGTGACTGAAAAGTGTTATTTTCTCTCTTAAAGTCCCAGAATGAAGCAGAGAAAAGTCGACCTGGAACCAAACAGCAACACACACAGCCGACACTACCGACGAATATATGTGTTCATTTTTACATGTTGCATTTTTCTTGTAATAAAAGTATTTGTTAAATTTTGGGGTCTTTGTTTTTATCCTTGTGGTATCAAAAATGCTATCGAGTATCGAATATTTTCCAGAGTATCGGTATCCAGTTGAAAATTTTAGTATTGTGACAACCCTACTAGGGTTGTCAAAAGTATTGATACTCAAAAAAATATCGATAGTAAAACATTGTATCTGGATACGATACTCATTTCCAAAAGTATCGATACCTAGCCAAGGAATGAACACTTAAGTTAAGTTATTTTTTTTAATCAAGCTTGCCTAATATTGTGCACAGCATACAACCTCAAAATATTGTTCTAATTGTTATTTTTTATTGTATTTTTTTTTTTTTGCACTACCTCAGACCTGAAGCTTGTTATCATAGTTGCAGTTTCTTTTTGCACAACTGTTTTTTTTATTATAAGTATTTTACCTGTGGTTCTGTTAATTTTTCTTGTTAATAAAAATATTTCTGTTAAATGTTGGGGTCTTTGTTTTTATCCTTGTGGTATCGAGTATTGAATATTTCCCTGAGTCTCGGTATGCAGTTGCATGGTGCCACCCGTGCAGCTACCTGGGAGCATCTTCTGCATGTTGACGTGGCTCTGCTGGAAGAGGTCTGTCAGCCACTCGCGATCCTTCAGCTTGGCCGTCTGCTGCAGGCAGAGCAGGAAGAGGGGGAAGTGCGTGCCGTTCTCCAGAGGGTGAGCCAGCTCCGCCACGCTCACCAGCTCCGCGATGACGGCCCGGGCCGCAAACTGGGCCAGGTAGGACTTCACCAGGGGCACGTCCTGCTCGATCTTAGGGCACTGGTCCAAGACGGTGAGGAAAGCCTGCGAGGGAGGAAAACACCAGAGAGTGACTCACGATGCAGCCAAACCTGTAATTAAACATGTCAACGTTCTGTGGTGAGGTGGTTTTTGTTCTTTCCCTCTTTAAAAGTCTCCCTCCAGACATGTTTTACAGCATGAAGAAAACCTGATACGAGATGATTAATAGGTTCTTTAATGCCACACAGAGGAAAACAAAAAACACTGAGAAGAGGCTGAAACACTTCTACTGTTGCTCCATGGCCGACTCGTGATCTGCAGTTTGGGATCCGTGAGAGGAAACATTAGCAGGGCTTGAAGCAGAAAAAAATTGTGTGCCTGAAATTTTTTGATGCATGGGGGGGGGCATCATACATGATGCATCATGTATGATGAAATATTAGCATTAACTTAAAAGGAGATCCAGATCAAAGTAATTAATGATATGGTACTGACAATTAAAAGTATCGAACCAAACCATCTAGGGGGGGTCCGGGGGCATGCCCCCCCGGGAGAAAATTTGTACATTTTTAAGTAAAATGCATCTATTTTGTCTGAGGCATGAAGGGGGCCGGTCGATCATAAACAAAGCAGCATGGCTAATTATTATGCACAGTGTCCGCTGATCATAAACATAGTGATCGTGAATTAACGGTACTCGCTAACTGCGCACAGAGTGTCCGGTGCTTGTTGTAAACAAACAGATCGCTGTTTCTCCTGCAGCAGCAGCACATACACACTGTACGGCTACAGAGCTAACTGCCGCTAACGGCGCCGCTCTTCTTAACGAGCCGGCCTCCGGCTCGTTAGTGGGTCGTTAAAAAGAGAGTAAGAAGGAGTCGCTGGATTAGTCTCCAGTCACTTTCTTGAGAAATAGTAATGACGTGGGTCTCAAGCATGCTCGGCGATGAGCCGCCTTCTTCTTCTCCGGCAGGCTGTACGCTATCCACCGTAATGCTGCCCTCCCCGGTCATACCCAGATCTAACTAGGTTTTTTTTTTTTTTTAAACATGATTAAAAAAAAAAAAAAAAAAAAAAAACACCAAAAAAAATCCAGAGCCGGATTTCGGGCACCGTGCCGGAGGTCTTCAAGCCCTGCATTAGAGATGTTTGAACCTCCAGACTCAGACCAGGAGTCTGTGTCTGAAATTCAGTGACTAGCAAACGCATACAAATATGAAATTAACGTAACTGTATCCCAAATCGGACACGGTTCGGCTATGATTCTATCAAAATTTCACATTAACTACTAATATACATGATCATGTTTTGCTTCCAATTAATTTAATTTAAGTCATGTCACCTAACATATATATAAATTTTTTTTTGAAAAAATGCTCTTATTCTTTTCTCTTCTTTTCTTCTTTAACATATAGCACTCCTTTAGCGATGACAGTTAGCTCTTAAAGTTATGTACTTACTTGATTCCTGTGGTCTATGTCTAGAACCTTCAGGTTGAATGCACTTTTTGTAAGTCGCTTTGGACAAAAGCATCTGCTAAATGACATGTAATGTAATATAATGTAATGGTGTTAAACTAAAGTCTAACGTTTTATATTTCGAACCGTATATTGTTTTAACAGTGTACGTTAGCCTCAGTTTGACCAGAGCTGGCTAAAGCAGAGATTCCCAACCGTTGTCTTGAGGGACCCACAATTTACCATTGTAAACTTTGCCGACCCTTTCTGGGGGCTAGCTCGCCGAGTTTTTGCCGCACAGTGATGTGACACATATCTTTGTAATCAGCGTAGTTTCTGCTTTCGTGGGACACCATCATGTGTGGAGTTTTGGTTTAAGAGGTTAAATTTACAGTTGTGCGTTGCACAAAAGTAAGTAATTTAGTGTAAAGTTAGATGCTAAATTACTTTCTTTTGAAAAAAGCCGACATTCAAACTTGCATGCCTTGCCATGTGTAGTGAGCTTGTAGATTGGCTTTTTTTCAAATGTATAGGTATAGATGTATATATTAACCCGTTAGATTTATTACACCCCTTAAAATCAAGAGGGCTTCCCGACCCCCGGTTGGGAATCACTGGGCTAAAAGATGCTAACGCCGGTGAATTAGCCGTGCGCTAACTGTATCCCAAATCGGACACTTACATACATAAACTGGTGTAGTTTGAGTTGTGATATCACAGAAACTCTGGACGGCTGTTTTTTGTACCTGCATGAA
Source organism: Centropristis striata (assembly GCF_030273125.1). Taxonomy (NCBI): domain Eukaryota; kingdom Metazoa; phylum Chordata; class Actinopteri; order Perciformes; family Serranidae; genus Centropristis; species Centropristis striata. Next base: position 36,532,715 of record NC_081522.1, read on the forward strand.
GTTCTCTCCAGTGATGAGGCCCTCGGTGCGGAGCGTGTGGATCAGGGTGCTGGCGTGCTCCTTATCCTCGTCGGGACGGTCCAGGGAACACACGATGATCTTGCTCAGCATCTCCGGCAGAAAGTGCTTGGGAGCCTTCATCTCTCGCACGCCGCTCACAGCCTCCGTCAGGTTCTTGCTGTTCAAGTACTCAGTCACGATCGCCTCCTGAGGGGGACATTTAACATGCAAACATAAATGAGCTGTGGCCAGTTTGATCACTGAATTATGAAACTTTAGAAAACTGATCTGTGCTCTAAACTCTATGGAGTTTTGGGCTATTTTGTCCATTTTTGAATCCTTTTCATCCTGCCTGTATACACCACTTACACAATGTTTAAATGCCATGTTGGTATATTTTTTTTTCACCTATATGACCTAATTATAATTTATTTTTTATTCTGACTTACTGGATCAACATTTTGAACCAAAAAGAAACAGAAAAACCAACATAAATGTGATCTTGTGATTGTGTGTGATCCGTTCATCAACTCTGGTTTTTATTCTAGTGGGACTCTATTTTATTTGTGTCTTGTGTGTTTAGCGTAACAATTTTGGTAATTTTGTGTCTTTTTTAGTCATTTTGTGTCTTTTTGTATCTTTTTTAATTAATTTTGTGTATTTTTTTGTCATTTTGTGTATTTTTTTGGTCATTTTGTGTCTTTTTGGGGTAATTTTGTGTCTTTTTTAGTCATTTTGTGTCTTTTTGTATCTTTTTAAATTCATTTTGTGTATTTTTTTGTCATTTTGTGTATTTTTTTGGTCATTTTGTGTCTTTTTTGGGTAATTTTGTGTCTTTTTTAGTCCTTTAGTCCAACATAAAATCTGATTTTGAATCTTTTTTTACTTTCAAAACACTATCATGCTCAATAAAAGAATTTTAAATGTTGCAAATGTGAACAAAGGTTGCAAATCTAACATATAAGAGGGTTCCATCCAGTTCTATCATTTTATACTAAATCTATTTGAGCTTGTCTCCAGTTTTACCTGGTATATCATCATCAAACTGAAACTGGCCTCATGGAGTTTACAGCCAGAACTTTAGAGGTAAATTTACAGTAGGGCTCCACGCTGCTTTGTTTTCTAGTCTGGATGGAGTCAACAAGTCTGGATTATTTGGAGCTTTTGGACGCTCCACAGGGTTAACCGCTGCTGTTAAAAGATAAGCAGCTCATAATTCTAGTAATTTAACTTTTTGGTCTTTAGAGAGAAAAGAAAAAGCTGACATTACAAATCAAATCTAACTTCGATCATATATTTACTTTTTCAGCACACGGTAACATCTTTCAGATGGATTATAGATGTTTATTTAACATTTTCTAACAAACTGGAGCTGCCAGTTAGATAATAAAGGTTGTAGCAATAGGCTGTTTAATGCCAATTACTCCTCTTTACCGCACTTCTTGCAGATTTTCTTGTGTCCAGTCAAATTTGTTAAACGATTTCCCATTATTTTTATACACTGAAGCAGCTTCTAAACTGAGAACGGGTGAAGAGATGCAACTTTTTGTTCTGCCTACCGTCATTTTGAGCAGTTCCTCCCTGGCAGGAGGTGGTTTCTTGTTCGTCTTCTGAGGTTTCTCTTGGATGGGCGGAGGGTTGGTCTTCAGGCCAAGCTGTGGAGGCTGAGGACAGAGGTCAAGGGATTACTGCAGATATATTTCTAAACCAGTACTCAGAACCTTTTATGAAGAATGGGTTTAGCCAGGCTTCTGTTTTTCCTTTCACATGCTAAATATCATAAAATAAGGAAGAAGTATTTTAAGAAATAAGATATATATTCAGGGTTTGTACACTTTAGCAGTGGTCAAATTCAAGCATTTTTCAAGGAAAATTTCCAAGCTTTTCCAGTATCTTACACCGGTTGTAAATTGCATGTTTTAGATGAGTACTTACATACTAAAAGGGGGAGATTTCACTGAACCATACCAACAGTGATGGTGTTACACTTTTAGGAGGAACGGTCTTCATTTCAGATAGGCTACTCATTATTTTTACATTGAACATGTGATTATCTATAGTCTATAGATGGATATAGTCAGATTGTAAGAGAAATACAGTAAGAATTTCAAGCATTTTCAAGCACTTTATCCAAATTCCAAGCACTTTTTAAACCTTGAAAATACATTTAAATTCAAGCATTTTCAAGGATTTCAAGCACCCGTATGAACCCTGGATATTTTTTAATCTCTGTAATTCTGTAATTGCAATATCCACTCACAACACTAATCAGTTTAAATGAAACATATGGCTTCTGAATCATCATCAAGGGAACGGAGACGACAGTCCAAAAATCGCACACAAATGTTTCATCTCAGATCACGTTGAGTGGGAAAGAAAAACATCTTATTAAACCTCTGAAGTCCAGGAGATTTTGGTTCAAATTTGTCAACTTCCTCTGCATTAATTTCTGTCTGTGTTTAGTCCTTACATCACATGCATGGCTCCTTTTTCTCCACACAAACTTGGCTATCAGTAGGTTTTTTCAATTTATTTTAATTAACAAAGTATGAAGCTGCCAGGAACCCAAAATACAAACAAAAGACACATGTTTCTCTGGAAATGTTCCATTTTTTAAAACCATTTATACACACAAAAACAGCAGAAAAAATAATAAATAATAAAACTACAAAACAGTCTATTTGCATGTAAATTAAATATAGTAATAGTTTTCATTTTAGAAAGAAAATTCACATTTAAAAAATGGTCTAGAAACATAAATGGCACACTGTGAAAACTCCTATGATTGAACTTTCAACTGGCTTTCTCAGCTTGTCTACATATCATATATAAATAAAGTTATTACTGTAAATAAAACATATGTATTTTCAATAAATAGATGGACTCCAGAGGGTTAAATGTTTACCTTCTGTCATTAATTGAAACAATATTTTAAACAAGAAGTATTTTCTCCCCTCTTGTCTGTGTTCATGCTTGTTAAAATGATAATTTTCCCCTTACCTGTCCCAGAGGGGGGGTTTGGGTGCGTGGGGGCTGGGCGCTGGGGGGCATCATGGTGGGGATCTGGGGCTGGAGCTTGGGTACCTGGTTCTTGTTGAGGAGGAATGACTGAGCAGGTCTGAGGCTGATCTGTTGGACCAGCAAGCGGCAGGATCACAGAGCATATGTTAGGATGAGTCGTGCAATTAAATGTGTGTTTTTTTTTAATTTGATCTTATTATCTGCACATTAGCTCCGTCCATGCCCTCATATCTCATAATCGCAGTCAGCGGACCAGCTACCAGTTTGAAGGAAGAAGAGGAGGAGGAGAAGGAGGAGGAGGAGGAGGAGGGAGGATAAGAAAGATGGAGATTAAAGACAAGAGTAGAAGGGAGGAGACAGACTGGTAGCAGGTTGTGTTCCTCAGAATAACGCGTCTTTTCATAATCACTGGGCATGGAGACTAACACACACACACTGGTGTGATTAGAGCTTGTGCAGGATGTGGCTCTTTGCACCAGAAAGACTCGAGCATGAACTTTATCAAAATGTGATAAGAAGCTTTGAGTCCATTCCATGTTTGGTACACTTCATAACAAGATAAGTGATGCACATGTCTGCAACCCAGCAACAACTTACTCCAGTTACCTCATCGGCATTAAGCTGCCCTTTCTTGCTGAATCGTGGCGGCATGTCCTTGGACTGAACCTGCTGCTGGGCCATGTGGTTCTGGTTCTGGTTGAGGAAATGCTGGTTCTGAACCTGTCGACAGTCACACGGGCTTAGTGGATCTGTTTCTTTTTTCATTTATCTTTTATTTATTTTCTCGAGGAATCATTTAGGGCAGGGATGGGCAACTTCAATGCTGCAGGGGGCCACAGTTTTTCATGTTCACTACCACATATAGGACCGTGCACTTCACCAGATATGATGAAACTGTAATTTTAAATATGTTTACAGTGCAGTAACATATTTCTTACGTGATTTCTGATTTTTAGATTATTTTTTTGGTATTTTTCATGCTTTATTGAAAGTGAGAGATAGAAAGGGGGTGACAGAGGGGAGAACATGCGGCAAAGGGAGCACAGGCCGGATTCGAACCCGGCTCCGCCGCAGCAAGGACTCGGCCTTAATGGTAACGTTCTACCAGTGTGAGCCACCGGGACGCCCCCTGATTTCTGTTTTTATCAGTGCAAGAACAGCAGACCAACATTAATTGCAAGTAGTAATTTTGTGCATTTTTTCACTGCATTTTTAAGATTTCATGCTCAAATGCATGTAGTTGTACTGAGGGCCACTTCAAGTGAGGGTGCGGGCCGTATGCGGCCCCCGGGCCTCCAGTTGCCCACCCCTGACTTAGGGCAACCCCTCATTTGCAATGATGTCGAGAGTACAGAGAAAACATGAAACAGCATAGACAAAACACGTGCAAAAACATTTAAAAAACTGTTGCAGTGAAAAGGTAGAGTTATTGGTTATCATAGTTTTAAACTGGCCCATAATTAGTTATAATTGTGTTGAGTTTGAGTGAATGTTGTAAGATGTTCCAGGTAGATGTAGCAGAGAAACTGAAAGCAGTTTTTCCAAATTCAGTATTAGTCCGGGGAACATTGAGCATTTAGCATTAATCACTGGAGCGTGTTGGATAATTACTATGTGACCAGTTTAATAAAGTGCTGAGGTTTGGTGGCATGTCGCCTATCAAGACTTTATAAATGAAGAGGAACCAGTTAATGTCTCGTCTCACTGATAAGGTCCAATCCCAGCTTGTTGTATAGGATGCAATGATGCTTAAAAACTTAGACCTCAGGATTTGTCAAGAATCAAATCAATTCTGAGTGTTTTCTTTATTTACCTGGTTGGACTTAACGAAAGACTTTTGCCCAGCGTCGAACTGTGACTGTGGTGGAGGGGCCATGTGACCGCTGTGGCCGTTGAAGAGCGGGTTGGTGCGATGGCGTCCCATAGTGGGCGAGTACCTGTCCTGAATAACCCCCGGGCCAGTTCCAATCCCACTGCCTGAGGAAACAAAACACACAGATGATGTCAGGAGGAGAGAATTTAGTCATTGGAGTATTGGAAATGCCCTAATAAACAAAAACAGATCAAACTATTTTTAACCCTTTGATGCACAACATTTAAACACCTTCTAATGCACAACATGGGTCCAAAACTACCCACATTCATTCCCCATGTTATTTAATACTGCTGTGTGTTTGAATAACTTTTTTTTATTACAACAGATCATTATATCCATTTTTCCTTTCATACTTTATGAAGAAAAATAGTTTTTGTATTATTACATCAAGTTTATACACATGGGTCAAAAATGGCCTTGTGCATTAGAAGCATAGTGATACAAAAAATGATTCACTTAATTAACAATTTGAGTATATGTGTAACTATGTTTGTCTTATTTTGAAGGTTTAACTTTAACAGAGTTGTTAGAACCACCAGATTACATTGGAAAATCACATATTTTAACATTTGAGACTTATTTGAGCCACCAAATAATAATTTTCATTGGAAAAACACCAATTTAACAAAATAGGATATTTAATATTTGTGTCTTCCTTGTCAGGTTTTAAATTGGTGACAACATATAAACTCCTTCTAAAGCACAATATGGGTTGAAAACGACCTTGTGCATTAGAAGCTCAGTGATAAAAAAAGGGGTTTTAATTAAAAAAGTAAGAAATGAAAATGAAAAATTAGGATGTATGATGATCAAAAACAAGTTATTTGAGGAAATCCTGGAATACTGAATGATGAAATTAATTTATTGCAAAGATATAGAACATAAAAACGTAGTCGGGTCACTTTAGACCCATGTTGTGCATCAAAGGGTTAATCAATTTTAGCTCATCACTTGGTTACTTTTGTTGACGGTTTGTTACTCGAGATTTTAAAACAGCTTTATAATGGCTGGAAAAATATGTTTTAACATTGTTGACATGAAACTGAAATCATGATGAGATGAAGCTACACGGGTGGAAAGCGTACCTGGCATTTGCCCAAACATATCGGCCAATCCCCCGAGAGTCTCCCTGTCCAGTTTCATTCTGTTGGGCATGAAGGGGCTTTCCAGGAAGAAGTCCATCCTCATACCCTGAGACATGGGCGCTGGGATGAAAACACCCAAATCCTACAGGGACACACACAGCAGAGCTGGTGTCATTAAACTGCTCAATAACATGTACATGTGTAAACATACAAGCCTCAACTTCCACCTCTGATCTTTTAACATTTAACCATTAATCATCCAGAAAACTGGATGATCTTAACTAGAGGTTATCAACCGTTTTCCTTTGAAGGACCCCGAAAATTAATACAGATTAGGTCACAGACCCCCTACTTCATAAGATTTTGCCCCATGGATCTCAGTCTGAAAATACAGTCATGGAAAAAAACTATTAGACCAGCCTTGTTTTCTCCTTGCCTTCTTGTTCATTTTAATACCTGGTACAACTAAAAGGTACAATTGTTTGGAAAAACATAACAAAAATAGCTCATAAGAGTTTAATTTAGGAGCTGATATCTGGTCATTTTCCATGGTTTTCTTGATAATAACCAAAATCATTATCAAGAAAACCATGGAAAATGTCTAGATATCAGCTCTTAAATTAAACTCTTATGAGCTATTTTGTTGTTATCATTAAATTTGTCCAAACAAATGTACCTTTAGTTGTACCAGGTATTAAAATGAACAAGATATTAGAGAAAACAAATGTGGTCTAATAATTTTTTACATGACTGTATTAGGTCACAGACCCCCTACTTTCTAAGATTCTGCTTCAGGGACATTCATTTGAAAAGATTTTGTTAATTCAGTTTGATCAAAACCAGAATTTTACAGCTGTAAACTACAGGTGAGGAGGAGGTGAAAGCTATGATCAGAACAGTCACTTTTAGGATTAAATAATGAAAATGAACTAATCCCCCATTCTCCTGGTTGAGAAGAACTGTTGGACTCACTTTGACTGCGTCCTGACGGATCTGGTGAATCGTCTTTGGTCCGTTGTCGATGAAAGCCTTGCGGGGGACCCAGTTGTTTTCTCGCAGTTCCACTGTGTCTTGCAGCAGGAAGCGGATCCTAGCGGGCAACTCCTTGTTGTTCATTAAGGATCGCATACGGCCAAAATACTGATCCATTAAAGACTGGAGAGGTGATGGGGAGAGAGAGAGAGTGAGAGAGTGAGGACAGGCAGATCTGGTGGAGACAGTTTGACAGCAGGATTTATGTTAGCGCTGGCTGGGAGCCAAGTGGGGCTTTAGGTGAAGCCTGACCAGCCAGATGGTGACCTGGAGTGACCTGGTCGACCCAGGCAGGACCACAAAGAAAAACCAGGCAGCCAAAACCAAAATGTACAGCGTCTGGTTTGCATTTACAGGCCTAATGCTCTGCTTTTTTACATCATGGCCAGGGGACTACAGATGAAAACTAGCCTTCTGGCTAACTCTTTTTTAACCATGTATAATCATGTGTTTCATGAAACACATGATTGTCCCCTTTTAAATAAACTAATAATAATAATAATTAGGGGTGTGCGATATCGTATCGTTCACGATTACACCGGTTTATTTTTTTTTACTAGTAAAAAAATGCAGATCATGATATTGGCAACATTCCTACTTTTTGACGTTGTGGCTTAAGGGTTTCCCCATTCATTACCTAGAGCAGGGATGGGCAACTTAAATACTGGAGGGGGCCACAGTTTTTCATCGATGACACCATAGGGCCACATATAGGACGTGCACTTAATTTTGCTCCTTTAAGTCCTTTAAGTTGTTAACATGAGCCCAAGTTTACCTGAACCCCAAACAGTTCTCTCTACAAGGCCTAACCTTAAACTTTAATCCTAACTCCAACCGCGGAGGTGATGCTACGGAGAGCACCATTCAGGAAACATCATTTGACGGTAACAGATTTCAACACAACACCTGTATTTAGAAGTTTGGCCACACGAGTTAGTACTGTAGGTAAATATGGTTGTTTCTCCCGCTGTCCTAGTCATTCTCTGTAAAGTCGAGCCGTTTACACACGTTCTTCTGGGCTTTTTAGTAGTTTAGACATTTTAAATCCTGCTTAAAATGAACATTCAGCGTGCTGTTCATTGTTTGTTTACATCCGAGTACTTCCAATATGGCCGACATCCGGCTAACTGGCTACAATGCGCTGTGTAAAACACTCTAAAAAGTGCCGGTCAGAGCTGCTCTGATTTTCTTTTTTTAATAAAAGCCTCCTTCAAATAATAGCCTGCCCCGATTATTAGCCAGGTCCCAAACTGATTTTTTATTAATAGAAGCCCCGGCTACTATTTGAGGAAATACGGTAACCAATATGTACAGCGTCTGGTTTGCATTTACAGCCCTGATATTTCCTAAAACACAAGTTCCTTACCTTTGCTTTCTCATGGTCGAGTCTCGGCCCCACTGTTCTCATTATCTGACAGAGGCACTCCAGATCCTCCCCCATATCCTTGAGCTGGACTCTCTTCTTCTTTTCCAGAAGCTTCAGAAAAAGATTAAGGAGGGAAGAGGAAAAGTCAGAGGGTTCACAGAAGGTACTCCACTCTCGTTTCATGAAGGTATGCAGCGTTTCTTTTGATTCTAACTGATGTGTGGCCTTACAAAGAAAAAAATATATATAAAAAAGTGCCTTCAAAACAATTCAAAGCGAATTTCATCAAACATCAGAAAGAGTGCACGTACTGTTTTGATGCACTTATGAAGGATAGATTCGTGGATGAGGTCGAGTTTGCCAAGCTCCCCGATGAATTTAATGTTGCCAAGCATCTTGCTCTTGGCAATGGAACGCTGCTCCTCCTCCTCAGAAGTAAGAGGGTTGTCATGTTTGTCATAGACTGAAGTGAGAAGGAGAAAACAGGAGTAAGTAGTGTCCCGGCTGTGATGAGAGGAGCTACAGAGATAACGGCACGTCTCACCAGATAAACAAGGATATTGACTTACTTTCAACATTTCTGGTGCGGTTTTCAAATTCATCTTGAAGTTTGGAAATCAGCAGTCTTCTGAAGGTCTATTAGAGGATTAAAAAACAAAAACAACATCAGTGGTTTGATGTAACTCAAGAAATAAAAAAAATCGAGTTGCAGGTCGGCCTGGGTCATTTTGTGTCTTTTTTAAGTAATTTAGTTTTTTTCTGTCATTTTGTGTCTTTTTTTTAGTAGTCCCCTTTAATTACTTTTTTTTTGTAATTTTGTGTCTTTTTTAAATAATTGTGTCTTTTTTTAGTTAATTCTGTCTCTTTTTTGGGGTAATTTTGTGTCTTTTTTAAATAATTGTGTCTTTTAGTTCATTCTGTCTCTTTTTTGGGGTAATTTTGTGTCTTTTTTTGGTCATTTTGTTTCTTTTTAAAGTTATTTAGTTTTTTTCTGTCATTTTGTGTCTAATTTGGTCATTTTGTGTCTTTTTTTAAAGTAATTGTGTCTTTTATGTGTCATTTTGTGTCTCACCATAACACATTTTTTAGGACAATATGTTTTCACAGAAACTATCACAATAAACGACAGTATCGTTGTCTCGATGTTGTTTTAGTTTTATAACTATATTAGAGCATAAAAAGTTCATCCTTTTCCACAGCAATTCATTTTTGAATTGAGAATATTAAACACTGGAATTGAAATGTGGAAAAGAAATATTAAAATATCCTACATAAAACAAATAAACTACAACCAAAACAAATAAAATAGACTTTCAGGCTCTGTTAACTAAACATTGCAATGAGAAAAACATGTATTACACAGGCGGCAATCTCCGTGTCTGAGCATGGAAGCCACCAGGAAGTGCATTAAGGGCGCTTTCACACCTGAAAGTCCGGACCAAGGTCCGGACCAAGGTCCGTGTTCTGTTACATTGTATACATTTGGTCCTGATGGTTTTGGTTTCACACTGCAAAAAGAAGAACGGACTTTACAAGACAATTCTACTGGACACGTCATCTCCCTGTGGACTTCCGCGGCTCGCTTTTACGCTGCGTTGTTGGGCCGGCCGGCATCTGACAACCGTGTTTACACAAAATGAATCCGAGTCGCCTTTTACCTGTGTGTCGCTCTCTCATCCTCTCAGAAAACAAATTGAAAGTGTCGTTGTTTTTGTGTGTTTTCTCGAGTTGGCTCTTTATAAAGTCGTCCGACCAGATTTCAATGAGGCATCCAATCTCCTCATCTCCCCATGTACTGCCGCGGCTCATTTGTCATATATATTTTTGTTTTATCTGCTGTAACGGCTGATTGAGTTTTGCTGTAACGGCTGATTGAGTTTTGCTGTAACGGCTGATTACTGTGAAATAACTCCTTTTACCATAATTCGAGAGCAGAAGAAGAAAAACACTTCCTGCCATTGATACGAAGGTCCGAACTATAAAAAAAGTTGTGTTCACACTGCAAAAGGTTCGGACCTTGGTTCGTTTGGTCCGGACCGAGACCACCTCTTTTGGTCGGACCAAACTTTGGTCCTTTGGTCCGGACCGTGGTCCGCGGCACCTTTCACACCAGGAATTTAGGTTCGGATCAAACTGAAAAGTCCGAAAGTCCGGACCAAACGAGATAGGTGTGAAAGCGCCCTAAGCCTGCAATTCACCGAAAATTCCAATAGGGGGTGCTAAGTTTGGCTGCAAAAGAAATCTGCCCATTCATTTCAGTGCTAAATTTGAAAACTTCTCACTTGATTTATTACCTCAGAAAAATTTTTCAGGGACAACATTATGGTCTCAATCGCTAGTAAAAAATCTTCTTCAAGACAATTTGATGTCAATAGTTCTAATAATGGCCCCATTTAGAAGAAAATAGAAGATAAAGAATCGTATGATTTGGGGCGTTTCTAGCTTTGATTGACAGGTCACTGACAAGGCGAGCCGTCACCAGGAGAGAAGCAGAGCGTATCCACGGCAACGTGTCAATAAAGTTATATATAACGTTATATAGATAGAAAAGAGGACGTTTAGCGGTTTGGTCTCATAACTTTGACCCTTTCACACTATATTTTCACTTAATGACAGTTTATTTGAAAGTTTTGTTCAGTAAAATGTCTTGTTCAGTGTTTGGTTGGACTAACAGACACTCCAAGGAGTCGCTGCTCAGTTTTCTGAGGTAAGAAAGATACATTTTGTTTTTGTTTTTTTGCTAGCCAAAACTAACATCCCAGTTAATGCTCCAGTTAATGCTAACATGAATTAGCAGCGGCTTCTCTCAATCAGGTTGCCGGTGTAGAGATGCGTGTAGTCAGTGTCGTCAGATCCCGCCACAGTCCAATTATGGTCTGCTCCGCGTATCGGAAACAAGATGGCGACGCAAGATGGCGACGAGTGTAACGCTGAACTCGAGGCTTCCAACGGGCAGTCCACAAACCAATGGGTGACGTCACGGTGACTACGTCCATTATTTATATACAGTCTATGGTATTACACTGTAAAAAATAATCTGTTTAATTTACGGTAAAATAAATAAATGTAAATATCAGCAAAAACTGTAATTTAGACTAAATATTATTTATTTATATATTATTTTTTAGGGTTATTGAGTCATTGTGACATCATGGTATTTCTCCATTAACTTTACATGAAAATATTATATTTTTATAAAAGTAAAAGTTTTATGCTATTCTTTGATTTACGATAATTTAAAGTGTCTAATACGGTGATATACAATTCTACAAATATTTTTTTTACAGTGTATATTATTTTATTACGAAAATAATAATTTTTCGTAATTTTGTGTCTTTTTTTTGTCATTTTGTGTCTTTTTAAAAAATAATTTTTTGTCTTTTTTGGTAATTTAATTTTTTTTTTGTCATTTTGTGTCTTTTTTGGGTCATTTTGTGTCTTTTTTGGGTCATTTTGTGTCTTTTCGGTCATTTTGTGTCTTTTTTCGGTCATTTTGTGTCTTTTTTCGGTCATTTTGTGTCTTTTTTTAAGTAATTTAGTGTTTTTTCAGTCACTTTGTGTCTTTTTTTGGTCATTTTGATACTGCCTCAAGCAGCCCCCAGGTAATTTGAGTTTGAGACCCCTGCTTTAAACCCAACACAAAAAAGCACAAAAAGTCACACATGTAAACGACAATATATTGAGTCCAGAAAAAAAAACTATCCTGTCCATTTTTATATATCAAACGATAAACGGCCTAGTTGCAGGGAGGTAATAAGTGGCACTGACGGCTTCATTACGAGCCGCTCAGCAGAAGAGAAACTGTCGTGGTGAAATAGAAGAAAACAAACTGAACTGAAGGTTTGAAAACTGCACAACGACATGTGAGCAGCCACACTTACTGTGCTCTGCTTTTGGGATGTTTGGATCTCAGATGAAGGGCCATCAAAGTTTGGTGCGTCCTCTGCCAAGCGCAGACATAGCTGAGCATAGAGCGAGCTATACTTCGGCTCTTCTAGGGCTTTGTCTACAATCTGCAGCGCAGCCAGGGAGGAGAGGAGAGGAGAGGAGAGGAGAGGAGAGGAGGGAGAAACCAGAGAGAGGGACCACTCGGGTCATTAAAACGTGCATCGCTATGAGTCACTGGCAGCTGCCTGCCAACAACCCATGAATACGTTTCCATTTAGCGGAGGGCTAAAGAATAGAGAAAAAAAAAATGGAGGCTTACCAGCAAGATGATTCCTTTAAGGACGAGTTTTGAATCTACGCCCACGTTCAGGAGCTCAAGGCATAGCTTGTCAAACTTCTCAGGCGTGAGTTTGTTGAGTATGCTAGAAAAATAAAAACAAAGAGGGGAAAGGGAGAGGCAGCAGGAGAGTGAAGTCAGTGAGATGTTATCAAGAAACTTTCCCAGTTTATTTAGTTAGCAGGCCAGAATTCATTAGGATCACCTCAGGTTTATTTTAATTTTTTTGTTTTTTTTTTGGTTGAAAGGACGATACCTTTTATAGAAGCGATGTTTGCCTGGATTCATGATGTCCAGGATTACAATCAATGATACTGGTTAAAGCTGTATTGGTTTTTTTTTTTGTATTTTATTTGTTTTATGATCAAATGCACTTGACCAATTATTCCTAAACATTTAATCCAAATGGCTATCATTTAATGGTTTGATTCTGCAAACTGTCTTTTTAATTTGTGCTGCACTTTTCTAATGTATTTTAACTATAAAAGTTGTTGTAGGACTGTTGAGTATTACTTGTTGGAATTTGGACCCCAGGAAGACTAGCGAACTGCCATGGCACAAGCTAATGGGGATCCTTTAATAAAACATAAACATAAAACATAAACAAATGACACCTAATGGGTGATTCTCATGAAGCCAGTCTAAGTTCTGTCTGTGAAGATTATAAGGACACACTTTATTAAACTAAATATATTTCACTTTTATATGAATGAACAAAATACCCATAATGAGGCACAATTCATTGTTTTGAGTTTTTAATATTTTTTAACATATTTTTGATTCACTTCAAATTCATTACTGTAATGCGTCCAGATAAAAATATCATGGTTTCCCCACACTTAAATAATTAGAAAACTTTATAAAAATAAATAAACATTTGTTTCAAAATTTATAATTTAAATAGAATTTTTGCAATAAAATATGTGTACATTTTAATAAAATACATGTTGGTGATACCAGCTACCCTTGAGCATATTTAAGTGCTTGCCAAAGGAAAAAAGAGGAAAAAAAAAAGTTTTTTTAATTTAAAAATGTGTTATGGTAATTAATTTTGCTCACAGTGTCTCTAAAAATGTCAGAAAATACATTCATATTAAACAGTGACTTTATATTATATGTTATAAAGGGTCAAAGAAAATATGTATTCAATGCTCTTGGATTTTTGCCATTTTAAAAAGCTGTTTGCCTTCCCTAGTTACTGTCTGTGTGTCTATTTGTGCAAGTGAATATCTTCTGATTGTTTTTGAAAACGGGGATTTCCCCTCGACTGTTAAGAAAGAAAAAGAAAAGAAAACCCACACACGCACACACCGTTTAAGAAAAGTATTTTCCAAATTAAAAAACAAGTGAAGTGCTGTCAACAGCGTGCCAGAACAACACAGTATACTGGCAGCGAGGCCTGCCAAATGATCCAACAGTTCCACAACACAGTGAACCACTGTAGTGCAATCTGACATCTCCGTTTCTCAATAAAAGGAAAGATTAACTGTTGAGATTAAGTTGAAAACATGTAAAAAGTCACGTTGACCAGCACTGCTTTGGTCACGTTCACCACGCATGTCACATCGAGCCTAAAACTGTTTTCCCCGTCTACAAAAATAAGTTTCTGAATATCTTCACCCTGGAGTTTGACCAAAGGTCCGTTTTCAGTGACCTAAAAAGCTGATTCGGTTTGGATGAAAGGCCAAAAGACACAGAAAAAGCTATTATGTTTCAAAGAAAAGTCTGTATATATATATGGTTTATGCCCAAGTTATACCACTTTCATAAAATAAACCCTGTTGCTGGCACAAAGTGATATTTGACTTATTACCAATGGAATATTTAACACACAGATTTAAATGTAAGATGGATGACTTTTTAAAGATCTGGGCACCCTTCTTTAAATATGCTGGTAAAAGACTCATAACTATTGTATTAAAAGGGATGATTGATGGCAATGAGGGAAACTTGCTAACTAATGTTTTTGGGTTATAAGTAGGGATGTCCCTGGTCATTGATTTACTTATAATTATTATTATTTTTAATTATCAAAAAAATATGGCATTTTCTCTCGAAATGGAAATTGAGATTATTGTAAAAATTGTTTGTTTTTATTTTTACTAATCTTCACTTCTTTCCAGATGTGTATTTGCTACATCACTGTCAATCATAATGGAACAGAGCATTTTCATTGTATTGTCTGTATTACATAAGTAGTTGGATATTTGTTTTTTGTGGCCATAGTGTGTTGTTGTTTGTGGTTTTTGTCTATGTTGGAAAATGCAATAAAAATATTACAAAAAAACCCTGTTGTTGACACTTGTTTAACCTGCATTTGGCCCACTAACACCAGGCTGCAGTCACGAACGATCCTTAAGACAAGACGGATCCTTGAGTTAACAATTACATGTGCAAAACAGAATTGTTGACTTAATAGTTATTCAAAAGTCACTCCAGATTTCATGCGAGCTGCAGGCGAAGCAGAGCAACTGGAAACAATTGTTCTGTGCTCCACTCTGAGTTAATACAACCACCTTTTTGTCTGCGTCCATGATCACATTTGTGTGACATTTCAAAAGCAGCAGCCAATATTAGGTTTACATAATTAGATTGCACTGATCAAACACAAGTATTATATTTGTCTCAGGAACGTCAGTTATCCCTTGAAAGAGCAGATCAGCATCAGACATAAGAATGCAAGTTTGTTCATAATGTGTCTGAAACAAAAGCTCCAAAGCTCTGTGATTGGTTAATGTTAACGTAAACTCAAAATCATTGTTTCATACTGCATAACATGGCAGCTTTTGTTGCTCAAAAATGATTCGTCGACCATTTTTATACTTCTTCCCCGAGCCTGAGAACTCAGTCACACTTCTGGAGAAAGCTGCAGTATCACTTCATCTGCTGTGACTCAGTGCAACGGAGCCAAATTAATAATGATTTATAAATCCACAGGCTTTGTTTACTAAATCTCATGATCCACTGTGGCTTTCGCTTTCTTTACTGGCTTTGTTTTTACACGGAGCAGAACAGTGTGTGAGTTAATGTTAAGAAGACAACCTGATTTTCTGATGAGGGATTTTGTAAATAAGCTTGCCAGTAACTAGAGGAATCATGACCGATGATGATTGTGGAGATCCAGAGGTTAGCACGTCTTTTTTTTTATTTTGGTAACTAAAACAACAGGATCTAAATGCGGTCGTGCATATTTGAAATGTGCAGTTGTTTACTTCATTTCTCTGAGCTCGGATTGCAGCGTCTGCTGCGGTGGCCTCTGGCTAACCCACATTCCTGAGGAAACTCTGTCATCTCTTCATCTTTTGTACTTTTAAACATCACCTGACACGGAGGCAAACAGGGCTTAAGTGCCTTCAGCGAAGCACATGCCATCTTAGTGACTGCAGCTCGCTCTGTGCCAATTGGACACAAGATTATCCGTACGTGAAGAAATGTGTCAACAACACATGAGCCGCAGAAAAAAAAAAAAATCATGAAAGATGCAATTGATTCTCTCCCTAAACTCCTGATCTCGTCTTTGATCACTTCAGGGTTGAAAAAGAGCATTTAGAAGAAGCTGGAATTTGATTTTCTGACAGCAAGTGCAACGTATAGTTCCATATGTCAAGATGTATTGATTGGTGATTCTCATGAAGCCAGTCTAAGTTCTGTCTGTGAAGATTATAAGGACATACTTTATTAAACTAAATATATTTCACTTTTATATGAAGGAACAATATAGCCATAATGAGGCACAATTCATTGTTTTGTGTTAAAACAATATTTTCTATATTTTTAAACATATTTTTGATGCACAAATTCATTACTGTAATGCGTCCAGATAAAAGTGTCATGGTTTCCCCACACTTATATATTTAATAAACTTTATAAAAATAAATACACATTTGTTTAAAAATGTATAATTAACAGAATATAATCAAACATAATGGTTTTTAACAATGTATAAAGAACAAACTCTGAATGAAAATTGATGAGAAAAAAAATTGTAAAATGTTACGGTAACGATGGAATCGTTTGCATTGAAATAAGTGAATTTTGCACAGTGTCTCTAAAAATGTCAGAAAATACCTTAAAAGTTTAAATAGATTATAAAGTCGTATTAAACAGTGACTTTAGATTGTATATGTTATAAAGGGTCAAAGAAAATATGTATTCAAAGCTCTTGGATTATTGCTATGAGCTGCACCATGTTCATGAGAATCACCGTATCAGCATTTCCTTCAGGAGAGCTCTGCTGAATAAAGTTTGAGCTACAAGTCTTGGGCTCTATTTCTGGCTAAGCCTGGATACAGTTATGGGAAGAAAAAAAACAATGCCTTTTGTCCCCGGGGATGGATAATTAACTCTGTAAATAAATATGCATACGTGCTTGAACCTTACCCCCTCACTTTCCTGAAGATTGCATCGTGTCGCTCTTTTTCGTTGCTGGAGTTGACATCTCGTCTAGTGCTTCGTGAAGGAACCCATCTCTGAACGCTTTGCCCTGGGGTTTTCCCCAGGAACTCGCTGCAGACCAACAGAGAGAGAGAGAGAGAGAGAGAGAGAGAGAGAGAGAGAGAGAGAGAGAGAGAGAGAGAGAGAGAGAGAGAGAGAGAGAGAGAGAGAGAGAGAGAGAGAGAGAGAGAGAGAGAGAGAGAGAGAGAGAGAGAGAGAGAGAGAGACAGAGAGACAGAGAGAGAGAGAGAGACTGAGCACCACAGAGTCTGGAGACATCATGACTGGTGCAGAAAAACACACTACCCTTGCAATAAAGTAATTTTTCATACACAAAACAAAAACCCTATTACCAACACTTAGGGTTGTCACTATACTAAGATTTTTAACTCGATACCACAAGGATAAAAACAAAGTTGTTTTTATCCTTGTGGTATCGAGTATCGAATATTTCCCTGAGTATCGGTATCGAGTTGAACATTTTAGTATCGTGACAACCCTATTTGCTAATCTCATTAAACATACTGGTGTGGGATTCTAGGGGCTCGGAGCAAAAGTAAGCTCACAAAACCATCAACCGGCAGCTGGTGGAACTAAACACGACCCAAACTAGGAGGAAAGACCCACAAATAGGCGACTTCAGGAGCCCTCACATCCACTAGGAATTAGAAAAACTCCCTTCAGTAAGAAGATACAGGGGAGAGCAACAAGAAACATCTCAGAAACAAGAAGACGCAGGCGGAGTGGTCTTCATTTCAGATTATAGGCTATAGGCTATTCAGTTTATATATTTTTTTCCATTGAAAATGCGGTTATCTATAGTCAGATTGCAAGAGAAATACAGTAAGAATTTCAAGCATTTACAAGCACTTTATCCAAAATCCAAGCACTTTTCAAACCTTGAAATTCAACATTAAAATTCAAGCATTTTCAAGGATTTCAAGCACCCGTACCAACCCTGCACAGAGTTTGGAGACATCATGACTGGTGCAGAAAAACACACTGCCCTTGCAATAGTTATTTTACATACACAAAACAAAAACCCTATTACTAGTACTGCACTACCAGGTCTATCAACTTGCATCAAACTTACACAGAAGAAAAGAACAACACCTTAACTTGACCTAAAATCAGATTCAGGTGTTGGATGCATCTAACCATTAACCATCAAAACAACGTCTGTCTCTTAAAAGTTTTTCACCCTTTGTTGGATCATAATCCCAGACTGCCCGGGTTGGTAAACAGGCCGTTGGCTGACATCATGTTCCAGGACTTCTGGGAATTCAAATCTAAGTTTCCTGGAATTTGGGCCTTTTAATCAACAAGGCTGTCTGGTCTATTTTCTCTGCCGGCGGGGGAAGCTACTCATGCTTTGGTTGCTGATAATTAAATCACTATACGTCAAGTGTGCTCGGGGAAAAAATTGGGAATAACAAACCTGTTGCCGACAGTCTTGGGATAGTGCTGAGGTGCGCCCCTACCACCTCCTCCCCCCCGAAGAAGCACTGCAGGAGCAGACAGAAAGCAGGGAAAACATTAGGGAACAGATGGAACGAGCCTGGAGCTTGACCTCATAATAAACAAGGTTTATTGGGTTGCTTATTCATTCATGCAACCTTTATTTACATTGAAGACACTAAGGAACAACAGGCCCTGCATACAAGTGACATGAATTTACATTTTAAGAAATGCATATATGCAAAATCAGAAGGAATACAATATACAGGGTTGGTACACTTTAGCAGTGGTCAAATTCAAGCATTTTTCAATTACTTTCAAGGTAAATTTCCAAGCTTTTCCGGTATCTTACACCTGTTGTAATTTGCATGTTTTAGATGAGTACTTGCATACTAAAAAAGGGGGAGATTTCACTGAACCATACCAACAGTGATGGTGTTACACTTTTAGGAGGAACGGTCTTCATTTCAGATAGGCTACTCATTATTTTTACATTGAACATGTGATTATCTATAGTCTATAGATGGATATAGTCAGATTGCAAGAGAAATACAGGAAGAATGTCAAGCATTTACAAGCACTTTATCCAAAATCAAAGCACTTTTTAAACCTTGAAAATACATTTAAATTCAAGCATTTTCAAGTATTTCAAGCACCTGTACGAACCCTGAATATAATCAGCCATACAGATTTAAAACACAATCTTTGTGTATTAAATGTGTAAGAAATTGAATTATTAACTAGGTGTAACCCTGGCCTTGACCACTGTATTTAATATCTTAGTTCTGTAACTGCAGTAAAACCGAGGTAAAACATAACAGTCAGTTATCAGAAAACCAGTGACTTGTGCTGCCAGTGGGAATGGTTCGGCCGGGGCTGATGGCTTCATGAATAAACATCACATGATGCATTTTCAAGTGACTGTCACAATCAGTTGTTGAAGAGCCAGAGGTGCTGCTGCAAGAATGATAATGAACACACTTACAGAGCAACAAAAGTGCAGCACGTCTAAGCTGATGGCGTGTTCATTAATGCACGAGTCACTTGGCTGAGTGGAACCGTGTCAAAAGGTACATGTAGCTGGAGTTTGGACAACCTCACATCTACATCCACATCCACAGGTATAACCAAGTCTGCAGTCTCCATGTTGCACAGCTTCACGTTACACTGCAACTTATAGTTCTGCAATTTCCTTTTGGTGATTTCCATAATTGGATTTGCATTAATTTAGTTATCCGTTATGCAACCTGCACATGTTCTTCTACTTCCACTATTTAGCTGTTAAGTTAGCAAATCTCCTTTACATTACATTTATTTATACACATTTCTGCAGTAGTGTATACCTTTGTAACTGGTTTGTGTTTGATTCCTTTGAAGAACAAATTATTGATTAAGCTGAGTATAAGAGTTATTGATTAATGCAGGGATGGGCAACTTAAATGCTGGAGGCGGCCACAATTTTTCATGTTCACTACCACAGGGCCACATATAGGACCGTGCACTTAACCAGATAGGATGAAACTGCAATTTTAAATATGTTTACAGTGCAGTAACTTAACATATTTCATGTTCAAATGCATGTAGAACAGTATAAATAGGAATACAAAAGGTTTGAAGCAAATAAAAAAATAAACACTTACTGTGATTTATTTTGTTTTCAGTGCAAGAACAGCAGACCAACATTAATTGCAAGAAGTAATTTTGTGATTTTTACACTGCACTTTTAAGATTTCATGCTCAAATACATGTAGTTGTACTGAGGGCCACTTCAAGTGAGGGTGCGGGCCATATGCGGCCCCCGGGCCTCCAGTTGCCCATCCCCGGATTAATGCTAACAAATTATTGTCAATTTCAATCCACTTTATGTTGCTGAATGTTTCACTTCAAAGCATGCACTGTAAATAATAAGACAAAATAATCAATATTGAAAATAAAAAAAATCAACCTTAGACTTCGGTCATGACCTTTGTGAACTGACTGGATGATGCATAACATCCATTTAACCACCAAAACAGGGTCTCAGGTGCAGAGGAAAAGTGAAAGAGGTCGTTTTCACATGACTGCTCTGCTGCTGCAGTTTGATCTTAAACATCATGGTCTATTTATATTTAAAAATACCATGACAGTTTGTTGAACTGTGAGTCAATGAAGCGGATCAGCTGGTGACGGGGACTGATTATTTGTATATGCTGGCTTATGTTTTAAAATTGCCAAATAAAGTGTGTAACTAAAGGTTTATGGAACCCACTGACAAGGTGCTCCATAAAACAGCAACTCAAACTGATTAATACATTTAGCATACAGTATCAAAGAGCATTTAAAGCCTCTAACTAGACATTATAAACCCTAATCCAGGGTGTGAGACATCCTGTTGACAGTAACTGTCCTGGGTGCCACCACCAATATTCAACCAACAGGACAGAAATCCTCCCAAGGCTTATTATGTCTACCCAGCTCCCTTTTCAAAGGGTTTTACAAAGTGTTTGACAGCCATTTTGAGCCTCCCCACATCCTGCTTTGTTCTAAAGGCCGGAAGTTCCTGCCCAAAAGGCTAGCAGAGTGCTAACCGTGGAAAAAAAGAGAAAAGAACAGGAAAGAATTCCCTTGTTATTTTCATCAAGGTCTGTTCAAGTTTATTACCTGAAACGAGAAGCACCCCCTTCTGCAATCACACTCTCCACTTTGGCGGCTTGACAATGAAGAATACTCAAAAGAATAAGAATAATAGGAAGGGATGGGGAAAACGGTGCTGAGGAGGAGAGAAAGGGAGAGCAATTAGTCACTGCGAGGGGGGGTTGGGAAAAACAAAGCATATTCATGAGCTACTGTGTTATTCAATCAGGGTCGATGAGTTATCCAACATTATCTAAGCATGTCACTTAGTCAACTTAGCTGGAATAAACAGTTCAGTAGCTGTATCTTTGTCAGATAGATAGATAGATAGATAGATAGATAGATAGATAGATAGATATACATTATTTATCCCAAGCTGGGAAATTACAGTGCAGCAGCAGCATTACACACAGAGACAATAACAACACAATTAAATAAAAAGAACAAAAAAAAAACACAAATAAGGTGCAATGAACAGTGTGCATAAAAAACACAAAGTGCATAGCGACAGTATGTAATGAACCAGACTATTATTTGTTATTGTGCAGTGTGATGGCATGTAGCAGGAAATATGTGTTATATCCGTTAAAGGCCTTGACAGTTATGGCAAATCTAATAATCAAAGCGACCCACGTAGTTAAGAAAATGATATAAAAACACGACGTTACATGCTGCAAATTAGCATCATTAGTTGCGCATTTGTGCTTTGCACGATGACAACAAATGCCAAATTGCGTGCACGTATTGCACGTGGTTCTATAACAAAGCAATGTGACGCTAACATTATCTAATTAGCCAGCTAGGTTGCTAAATCCATAAATGAGCTACGACACAACAGTAGCCTGATGTTTACCACCATTGTTGTAAACAGTGTGCAACGACTTGAGTCGGTTGTGTAACCGTATGTTATGTAAGAAAATCATAGAAGAAGATTTAATTTTAAGCACCAAGTTGCTCGTACTACTTTAAAACAAATGTGTGTTTCTGTTGTTGGTGTAAAAATATGGAATTCCCAATTACAGGATTTAAAAGGTTGTACAGACATTAATAGATTTAAAAAAAATGTAGAAATGCAGAAAAAAATTGTCAATATGTACTAGAATCTTAAACTGATTGTTTATGATCAGTTGTTTTTTTTTTTGGTCTTTTGTTTTTGATATGATTACATGTGCTTTTGTTTTGTTTTTGTCTTGTTTGTTTTTGTTGTTTTAAGTGTTTTGTTATAATCAAAGTTTTGTTGGTGTAGGCTACTGAAAATCCATTGTATGTGACGTCAGACCATCTTTTTTTTTTTTTTACTTTTATTGTTCAAGTAGGAGGCAGACAAACAGAAGAAATGTTCTCTTCTTGCTGCTCCTTTCTATCTAATCATGGAGGTGTAGAGTGTGTCTCTGGACACATTTTGTTGTCATGAAAGGAACAAAATAAATAAATAAAAAATAAAATATGTCAGGAGAAATGCTTGCAGGAACATTGGGACAGTGTTGCTGTTTCTAAATCGAGATGTCGGTTTGCTATTTGCATCGAAAACACGTTCCCGTCACACTGTAATGCGGTGAATTGGGGCAGGGCAGCGTGCTTTAGCCGCTAATGTTTCCCAGGATCTCCGTCCCATCATGGCTGAGATTTAAACATGATTTGGGCCAGGATCAACCCAAAACAAGCCCTCAAATCCTCCATGTTTAGTTAATGGAACACGCGTCATGTTGCATTCTATTTAAAACATGCTACGTTTGTTTTCCAGTAAATACACGTTAGAGTAGCTAGGCGACGACGCCATTTTCTACTTGAATGTAAATCAGCTGAGCCATCGGGAAGCTAAAGCTATCAGCCGGCTCCTAAGCTAACGATAATATCCTGCTGTTAGCTGAAGCTAGTGTTAGCTAACTGGCTAGCTAGCAGAAGCCATTTTGGATGAGCCGGTGCGGTTTTGTCGGAGAGAGAGAAAAAAAATGATCTTCCTTACCTTTAGCAAAGCAACTTCAGTTTTGTAGTGTTGTGTGACTACCAAGGAAGAAATGGGACAGTTGTAAAAGAAAAAAACGGGTAATGCGACGGGTATCAGGAGAGCTAAAAGCAGAAAGATGACCGCACAAACACACACATCAATCCGCTACTTTGCAGCCTGGCTTGGTTGCATTAGCTAGCTGGTTGGTAAGGCTTTGCTGCCTTATGGGGGCAGAAGAGACACCGATTTTCATTGGTCGCGTATTTTGTTGCCGTGTCAATTCGACCAATCACGAGCAAGATGTGTTTTTAAGGCGTTTCCAGGAACACATATCAACCAATGAGAAGCAAGTTCGAACCAAAGAGACCGCCCCTTTTGTGTGATTGACACTCAATTTAACATCTGCAGTGCAGGAAAGACAATGTTTATTTGCTTAAAATTAAGAGGGATAAAGGCATTAAATTGCCACTAAGTACAAGCTTACTTACGATTTTTTTTCAAAATTATTAAAATAATAGACAAATTCTTCTAAATTAGTGGATCAAAATGAAAAAATATCATTGATTACATAGGAGCTAAAGCATGGTAAGAGTTGCAAATAAGTGCTACAAATGAGCATTATGCTCCTTTACTTGGCCTTTGACACTTGTTTGCATCATATCATCTAATTGTCTCATTTTTTATTATCAGAATCAGAAAGATCTGTTCTGTCATTATACTCAGGTAAAATTAAATTGGCTTCTATCCATGCAAATATAGAAAACACAATGTAGAAAAACAGAAAAATGTATATAAATATAAGACATAAGTACACAGAGGAAAAGGCAAACAACAGTAGTAGCAGCTCAAAAAATAGATTCAAAATTATGTACATATATTTTCAGGTTATTTACGGGGAGGTAGTTGTTGAAACTTAAACTTGTTGAATAAATAGCTTTTATTTAGTTTTGTGCAAAAAAACAAAAACGATTTATGGGTTACAGTTAACCCTTGTGATAAGACTTTAGCTGTGAAGGACCAAATGGTTCTGTAGGGATTTAAGTCCTATTTTTCCTCACATTATAGACAAGCAATTATATAGCACAGAGGCATTTCAATTCCCCTTATTGTCCCAAAAAGAGAATTTTTCACCATGATACATAGAAAAAAATGGCCAAACCACATAATATATAGGATTGTCACTATTATTACTATATGGACTTATCGTTCAATATATAAAAATGGACACAATAGTTTTTTTCTGGACTTAATACATTGTCATTTACATGCGTGACTTTTTGTGCTTGTACTTTTTTTCCCAAGCAGCAGTTCCAGTTGTTTATATGTTATTTTAATAATAAAATAATGTAATAAATAAGGTTTTCTCAGTGCAACTTTTTGTTAATAGAGCTGGAAGTCTGTTTTATTTGTTTTGGTTGTAGTTTATTTATTCATGTTTTATTTATCTAGGATATTTCAATATTTCTTTTCCACATTTCAATTCCAATGTTTAATATTCTCGAGATTTAAAAATTAATTGCTGTGGAAAAGAATATACTTATTATGCTCTAATGTTGTTATAACACTAAAACAACATCGATGCAACGATACTTTTGTTTATCGTGATAGTTTATGGGAAAATGTATTGTCCTAAAAAATGTGTTATTGTGACAGGGCTAATAACATATTCAGAAGTAATTATTACCATAAATTCATAGAAATGTAGCACTATTAAACCCAATCTTTTGTTAGAGAAAGAGGAAGCCTTTAAAATGAAATTATCTGAGTCCAACAGTAAATCCTCTTACCAGTTTCTCTGTGCAGATCGTTTTGATGGGGAAGGATGAGCAGGAGACGTCCAAGTTCTCAGTTTAACACTATTTTATTACAATATGTCAATAAATGTGCAGTTACAGACTCTCTGGGTTCAAACTACTTTTTCCTGGTACACAGAAGGCTGGTTCAGTTCATGAAGTCTGGACCAGTCTAACTTCCCTTTAACTCTTTTTTTATATTCTGACAGATTTCGATAAAAAATGTAGGTAGATTTCTTCCAGGAAGTGCCACCCTCTTGATCTGTTGATTGGTCAGTTTAATCAATATAGTGACACGTCCTGTCACCAGGCAGTAATCTTCTCTGCCCAGTACAACATGTCCATGTCCTGACCTGTTAACAAAACTTAAAAAAAAAACCCTCCTGCCTTGTTATGACTTCCAGAGATATAATTGGAGACACAGATTTTGCAATGTCCACATGAAATCTAAAATCTAAAATATGAAACATCAAATATATATTTTTTGTGATTATAGTATCTTAATCAGTTTAAGCAGATGGAATATATGTATTTAGAGTAATGACAGTTTCTAAGCCAATATTAACACACAATCATAATCATTGTATCAAAAGCATATTGCATGATTAATCCATAATTGCATAGAGAGAGGCCACACACACAGTTAGTGAATTACGCATGCATAGATAGTGACCATCGTCACACAGATAGTGACCCCCATACACAGAGCCAGACAACAGAGACAGAAAAGGAGACAGAATAACAGATTATCTTAACACTGTCTCCCTAAACATACAACTTTTTTAATGCCGAGAAATCAATAACTGGCATAAATCAAGGAATTAAGTACACTGCAAAAAAGCCAACTTCTATTTTTTGGCCTAAAACAGTGATTTAAGTCGGTAAAACTTGGAATTATAAATTATTGACATTTAGGGCAATAATGTAAGTTAGCACAACAAAGGAAGCCAGTTGTCTGCTCAAAAACAAGTTTGTGAGTTGTTGTTACTTATATCTTTAAGTTGGGGTTCACAACAAGGGACAATAGTTCTGATAACTCTTATTTCTTTGTTGTGAAATGCAGGAAATCGGTGAAATTCGGTCATTAGCGAAAGCTAGCAGCTAACTGATGCTAGCGGCTAACTGATGCTAGCGGCGCTGCTTGTTACAGCTACAATAGTAGCCATTAGCGTATCGATGCTAACTCAACATTGTGTTCGCAACATTAGCTGACATTTCATAGCGTTACAATCGTGCCAATTCAGCACATTGCAGAAGTTAGCAGAAGTAAGGATTAAAAGTTATTACAATGTAAAATTATAAATTAGGACAATTTACAGTTGAGTTGACAAAAATCTGAATTCAGAGTTTAGCAAACCAAAAACAAAACTTAAAATATTTAGTTCACCCAATTTTTCTTTTTTTGCAGTGTATGGGGTGCACATTTATTTACAATTTCAATATTTATTTTCAATGTTTTTGCATTGAAGTAAAAACACTCAACTGTGTGTTTAGAAGTCCCTCCACCTCCGTGTGAATGTTACTCCTGAAGTAAATCTTCTGTCTTGAGCAGTTATAACTGACTTCATTTTCACTTCAGCCACAATTGCCAGGTTTGGAGCTGCATCAGTCCAGGACAAGGGCAGATTGCAGCACATCACTCAATCTGCTGTGAGGGCCACGGGTCGTGACCTCCTCTTCTCCATGCAGCCAGGAAAATAATTGGGGACCTCCATCACCCTCGACACCCTAAAACTCCCCCTGGCACCTCCAGCTAATCAAATGTCCACCTCCTCACCTTTCCTGCTGCTCTGTTGCCAAGAAAACATCCGTTCCCACAAAAGGACAAGAAGCGGGAAATAAAATGGTTTCATGGAATCATCGTAATTTTAAATAACATTTTATACAGCTGTAGGTCACGTGGCATGACATGTGCGGCTACATCAGCCGTTCCTTCATAGCAAATCAGTGGAATCAGCAGGCGGTGTGCTGAAATGTAAATTAAATATCACGCTTTTTGAAAAGCACTGATTTACAGCCGTCTCTTTCATGCACTCTGCTGAGGGAAGAGTAGATGTAGGTACAACACATATAGAAAACACAATGTAGAAAAATAGAAAAAGACCGCCCCTTTTGTGTGATTGACAATCAATTTAACATCTGCAGTGCAGTTAAGATAATGTTTATCTGCTTAAAATTAAGAGGGATAAAGG
Source organism: Centropristis striata (assembly GCF_030273125.1). Taxonomy (NCBI): domain Eukaryota; kingdom Metazoa; phylum Chordata; class Actinopteri; order Perciformes; family Serranidae; genus Centropristis; species Centropristis striata. The sequence goes on from NC_081522.1 coordinate 36,559,758, forward strand.
CATTAAATTGCCACTAAGTACAAGCTTACTTACGTTTTTTTTTCAAAATTATTAAAATAATAGACAAATTCTTCTAAATTAGTGGATAAAAATGAAAAAATATCATTGATTACATAGGAGCTAAAGCATGGTCAGAGTTGCAAATAAGTCCTACAAATGAGCATTATACTCCTTTATTTGGCCTTTGACACTTGTTTGCATCATATCATCTAATTGTCTCATTTTTTATTATCAGAATCAGAAAGATCTGTACTGTCATTATACTCAGGTAAAATTAAATTGGCTTCTCTCCATGCAAATATAGAAAACACAATGTAGAAAAATAGAAAAATGTATATAAATATAAGACATAAGTACACAGAGGAAAAGGCAAACAACAGTAGTAGCAGCTCAAAATATAGATTCAAAATTATGTGCATATATTTCCAGGTTATTTACGGGGAGGTAGTTGTTGAAACTTTAATAAATAGCCTTTATTTAGTTTTGTGCAAAAAAAACAACAACGATTTATGGGTTACAGTTAACCCTTGTCATAAGACTTGTGAAGGACCAAAAGGTTCTGTAGGGATTTAAGTCCTATTTTTCCTCACATTATAGACTTAAATTTGGCCATTATATAGCACAGAGACATTTTAATCCCCCTTATTGTCCCAAAAAGAGAATTTTTCACCATAATACATACAAAAAACAAAAACTATACAAAAAAAAGCATCAGTTCCAGCTGTTTATATGTTATTTTAATACTAAAATAATGTAATAAATAATGTTTTCTCAGTGCAACTTTTTGTTAACAGAGCCGAAAGTCTGTTTTATTTGTTTCGGTTGTAGTTTATTTATCCATATTTAAAAATGCATTGCTGTGGAAAAGGATGTGCTTATTATGCTCTAATATCGTTATAAAACAACAGTCCAACAGAACTAGCCTACAAAGCCTTAATGCAGTAACTACATTGTTGGTCGAAATTGAGTTATAAATAAAAATGAACTCCTTGATGTCTGTTTTATCTTGTGACAAAGGTTTAGGTTTCAATTTTGCTTTATTTCAGATAAATAATTGTCAACTCAAAACCAAAGCAGTAAGTGGTCTGATTTCACTGGGATACAGTATAGCCTTGAATTTCTTCATTGTGTTGAATAGTGAAGACAAGAATAATAGAAATTCTAAGTTTATTTGATAGGGAAATGATTATCTAGACAGTTATTAACCCTCTGGGGTCTATGATGGTGCCGTTCTGATCAGATCATGTGACATTTAACAAAAAAACTAGATCACATGGAGCGCTGCTATCAACTTCACTCCAAAGTACAGACTTTAAACTTTCTCCCAGTTTTTGTTTGACATCCCTAGGTCATGTAAAACCAAAGATATGATGTTTTAATTTGATAGTACAGAAATATTTGAGCGTTGGTGTAGCTCTCTGTGTAATTTTGCACAGTTTGTTTTGAAGAGTTGCAACTAACAAGGGAAAAAGCCTATAAATATACATGTTTTATGGGACTTTTTTGTATATAGTTGTATTATATTTAAATTTTTACCTTTTTACATGTTCATGATTGTATCCTATGTTTACATGTTCAAGTTCCAAAACAGTTCATTGAGCATATTTGTTGTTTTTATTGTAGTAAATATTATAATTTTTCAACTCGGATTTCATGATTTTTGTGTATTTTTGGGCTCAATATGTTGATCAAGTAGGTTAAAGTGACAAAATAATTGTGATATCATATTGCTGAAGAAAAAATGGATACCAAATATGGGTATAGTAAACCTTTTTTATGTGGTACATGAAGGGAAACATCAAAAGTATTCAAAAACGGCCAAAATAGGCTCAGACTCCAAAGTCTCCAAAAGCACCAAAGCATGGCTTCTTCATCACATCCAGACATAAAAACAAAGCAGACCAAAGACATAAAAATACACAAAATGACTTAAAAAAAGACACAAAATGACAAAAAAAGACACAAAATGACCAAAAAAAGAAACAAAATGACTTTAAAAAAGACACAAAATGACAAAAAAGACACAAAAATTACCAAAAAAATACACAAAATTACTTAAAGAAAGACACAAAATGACAAAAAATGACAGAAAATGACCAAAAAAAGACACAACAGACACAACATTACCAAAAAAGACACAAAAAGGCACAAATGACCAAAAAAGACACAAAATGACTTACAAAGACACGAAAATACACGAAAAGGATTCAAAAATGGACAAAATAGCTCTTTAAGACTCCAAAGAGTTAATCTGTCCTTCAAACTCTGAACATTATAAGCATTTGAAATGTCATTATAGTTGCATTTTCTTTGCTAATTTCTTTGCTGTTTATCATTATATAGATGGACAAAATAGTATGAACATCAGGCAAAACAGACCCACAAAAACTACCAAAAAACACCAAGATCACATTATTTGTACTGTAAACACTGTACGGCCATTTTTAATTAACATGCAGTTCATTTAGAGTGGAAATAAATGCTCGGTGGTATTTTATGAAATGCATTTCCTGTATATATTTGTGCTTATGCTGATGCAAGAACCTTATTTCCCCCTTGGGCATCAATAAATATTTATTTTATCTGATCTTGTATATGCTTTAAATACAATAAATAGAACAGGAAGAGTAAATGAGCTTTGTACCACTGACTGTATAAATATACAATAATACATCTAAAGGCTGGAGTCAGTGTTCCATACGACTTCCCTTACAGATCGATTCTGATCGCTCTGCTCTTAAATCTATTATCTGATTCTAATCCACCATAACACAGTCCGCCATGCAAGAAAAAGGTTTCTTCTTTTTAATGTGTGTCTGATGTATTTGAATTGCAAAAAAATACTGTCCTACTAGCCTCTTC